>NC_056739.1:1184844969-1185004969 GCF_019279795.1 Protopterus annectens
AACGTGGAGGTTGTACCTGTAGGAAATCTTTCACTGTTTGCATTGACTTAGCCTTTTCCTCCATTTTCTTTAATACCTCCTCAGCTTTAACACCAAATAATACATCTTTTTGCAGAGGGGCATCTAGTAATTTAGCTTTGACATGATCTGGGGTAAGGTTTGCTCTTTGAGCCAGGAATGTCTACGTATGACTGATCCTGTAACAGCAGCTCTACATGAGGCCTCTAAAGCATCAAAACCGCATTGCAAGGTATGTTTACCCACTTGTTCTGCACTATGCATCAAATCCTGCAACTCCTTCAAGTCTGGTTGTTCAGGTTGTGACATTTTGCTTCTCAACTGTGATAACAGAAACTGTTGGTACTTTAACATATGGAACTGGCAGTTTAATGCCCTCATGGTTAAGGTGGCCGAGGTGTATACCTTTTTCCCCCACCTTTCTAAAGCTCTGGAATCTCTCTCTGAAGGTAATGGATTTTTAGCAGTGGAGGCCTCAATTCCCTTGGGACCCTGTGAGATAGTTTCTGGGTCAGCCACATGGCTTTTGTACAGGAACTGGTGTGAGTCAGGAAACCGGTAATACCGGTCAGGCTTGACTGGGGCAGGAGGTAAAGAGTCTGGGTTAAGGCAGGCCTCTGAATAAACATCATCAATAATGTCTAAGATAGGAGGTATAGCCAGAGGCCTGTGCTATGGGAGCAAGAGAAAATCCCTAAGCCTTTTCTTGGAGTCTGAGTACTCTTGGCCTTCCCAGTGGAAGTGTTCCCTCAAGGTATGCAAGGTTTCCCCAAAAGAGTAATCCTCAGGAGGGGAGACAGAGGGAATGGACTCCTCTGCATCAGAATCTTCAAAAGGGGAGTATGAATGTTCCTGGTCATCATAATGCTCTGAAATAATGGAGGCCTGGTCCGAGGAGGGGGATTCTTCCTCCACTCTGGGCCTTTTGTCTGGGGGGTTGAGAACCCCTGATAAGAGTAATCAAATCCTCAGCCATTTTGAGCCTCTGCTTTTTAGGCATGGGGCCTTGAGAAGGGCCCTGTGGAGCTTGTCTCTTAGAATGCATGGCTGCTTTAGACTTAGTGAAAGCCTTGATGGAAAAAGAAGAGAAAGGCCAAGACACCTTGAGAGGTGGCAGACCTGTCTAAACTCTGAGTTTCACCGCCAAGAGTGGCTTCGGTATCGGTAGTCGGGGTGTGGGCCGAAGAGCCTGCGACCTCGGGTACAGTAGACACCGCCAATGAAGTGTCGTCAGTAGTCAGGGGCTGCGTAGGCACCTCACTGAGAACCGGACCACCTGTAGTCGGCTTTGGTGTGGTGTCGGTAGAAGCCGCGGACCTCGTATGTTGGTCCTTATCTTTGCGTCTTTTACTCAAAACTGGAGTCGGAGTATCCGATGACATAATGTAATTAAATTTTTTGCCAAAATAGTGTTGGGCGAACTCCGCCCGACACTTAATGGTTCGTCTGTTGAATGTAGCACAAAAACGACAGGCCGAGACGTCGTGGTCTGGGCCTAAGCAAGGAATGCAGAGGGAATGAAAATCCTTATGCGGTATTTGCTTCCCACATGAAATGCAATTATTAACTTTGTCTGACATCGGTCTGAGGCAAGAAAAGTTTCCCCAACGGGGTACTTAGCTTTCAAGAAGACTTCGGTTGCAAAATATTCGTAATCTCAGGAGCTGGCCGACCGGCACTTGCGAACTGCTTCTGCTTCGGGAACCGCGTGGCAAGAAAGACTGAAGAAAATGGCGTTGGCTGGTTCTTTTATACCCCTGTCGCACTGACGTCAGGGAAGAAGCGACGACAACCGACACCAGACCTAGACTTTGGAATTCGGCCGACCGAGGACCCGCCTGACGGCAGGAGAACCCATCTGTTATGACTGCAGCTGTATGCACGATGAACATCTCCCTTGGTCAAAAACTCTTTCCCAGGAGGTGCCAATAGGAATTTATTGGGGCGGCTAGGAACTGGCTCCACAGAGTCAGGGTGTTCCCACACCCTTCGACAAATAAGATCCAACAATTCATCAAAGGGTGGAGACACCCAAGAGGTGGAAGGCTGGGCTCCGAAGGCCTTGAGGAAATACGACTCCTCCTCAGAAGGGTTTTTGGATGGCCAGTCGCCCCACTGTCTCAAGAGCTCCAGGATGTCGGAGAACGAGACATCATCCGAGGACAACTTCGGGGACCCTTCTGCATCATCGAGGTCGGTGTCTGAGGTGACAGACTCATCTGGGGAGTCTAGGTGCTTCCTCTTACACAGCTTCTTTCTGGGAGGCTCTTCAGGCACGGACTCTGAAGGGCCTTCAGAAAGCAGGGGACTACACATGGAGGTATCCTCAGGCCTTGGAGCCCCACTGTCCAGAGATAGAGGGTCACCAGAAACTCTAGTCGTAGTGTCCAGGGAGGGAGAAGCCGATTCGGGTGAAGTCACTAAGGACTTGGCCAGCACGCTCCTCATAGCCTCGAAGGCGGGTCCCCCCGAATCGGAGGAAGGGCCCGTCTCCGAAACCATGACCGGAGTCGAGGTTCCCCTAGCCAAAGCACCAAGGGGGAGACTCGGAACCGAAGTCAGTGGTCCCGATGTATCACCCTCTGGCCCGACTGAGGACCCCCCCCCCCCACGAGTACCGAAACCTGCAGAAGGAATAGAGAAGGTTGGAGCTGAGGCCGGAACTGAAAGACTGGCGGGGGGGGTCTCGGAACCGACCCAAGGACTTCACTCAACTCAGCACTCTCCGACTCAGACAACACCAAGGTTGTCAGAGGAGGAAGGAATGGAACAGATACTATGGTGGGCTCCGGAGCCGACTGGGCTGGAACCGAAAATAATTTAGATAACACTGGCGACTGTAGGAGTCTTTGGACCACCCTATCTACGTCCGAATCAGATAACCTGGAGGACCTGGAGGAGACAGAAGGGGGTTGAGAAACCTTTCCCATCGGATCCGAGACATGACTAGGAGAACGGCTCCAAATCGGTTCCAAGATGATCAGAGCCGAAGCAGGCTCAAGAAGCACCGAAACCTCCTTTGGCGCCGAAAGCCGTGGAACCGAAGAAGCCGGCTCCGAAGTGGAAAGTATTACCTGCGGCTCAGAAACCAGTGGAACCGAGACAGTGGACCCTGCTGTCGACCCTGAATCCTGCGGCTCCGAGACTAATGGAGCCGAGGAAGGAGACACAGCTTTAGACCCCATAGCCAACGGCTCCGAGACCAGTGGAGCCGAGGAAGGGGACATCGACCTGGATCATTTCTCCGGCGGCTCCGAAGAAGAGGACGGAGCCGGGGACTTCTTTTTCGACTTAGCCATGGACTTTTCAGAGGGAGGAGAAACAGCTTCCTCAAAGGAGGGTTTGATCAAACCCTTCAGGATAAGTTTATTTTTTTCTCTCCTGCAAAACTCTCAAAGAGAAAGCATGACAGATACTGCAAGATTCGTGCAAGTGTTTGGCGCCAAGGCAGTATACGCAAATCTCGTGACCATCTGTCAAAGACATTTTATAGCTACACTTTGCACATTTTTTAAAGCTCGATGGCTTATGTTCTTTTTCTTTCATAGACATGATGCAGAAACACAAGTCAAACACAAGTTAAACACTGGGGGGGGGGGGGGGGGACGGCTCTAAGTTAAATGCCGAGACACAAGATAGGGCAAAGGCCCTCTAACTAAAACGGGCCTAGCCTGCCAAACATCACTCACACAACAGGAATAAACAATCCCACTCAAACAACAATTACCACAACGTAGCTTTGAAAATAGCTTTTAAATATAAATTTTCCTACAGAAAACTGCTATGAGATGAAAAAAATCACAAAAGAGGGTACATAGCCACAGCCAAGTTGAGACCACATCGATACTCCAAGAGCAGCAAACAAGATCTGGGGTTTTGGGCGTAGTGCATCCTGGGATATAGGGTTGGCCCAGCCAATGAGAGACTTCGTGCTAGTCAGAACAGCCAAGTCGGAGCCGATTCTCGGCTCCGAGCCCATCAGTATTGAATGTAGGCGAGATAGGATCACATTACATCATCTACATTTATGGTAAGTGTACACAACTGTACTATGTTCTTCATGTTTCACTGTTGCAGTTATTACATTTGGGTAGATTCCCAAAGCTAAGGTTGGGAGGAGGAATTTAAATAGAATTAGGACCAGCTATAAGAACCTGCAAGACTGCAGTGGCAAAGCTAGCTCTGGATTTAGAGAAAATTGTCAAATGATAATGCTTGGTGAAAGTATGTACAGAACTCCAGGTGGCAAATTCTAGGATGTCCCTGGTAGGAACGCCCCTGAGAAAGGCTGTGGAGGTAGATGCAGCCCTGGTTGAATGGGGTCTGATGCCCTGTGGTGCTTATAGCAGAAATGAATGCAGTGGCCTATCCATTTTGTAATGGTTTGCTTTGAAATAGCATTCCCCTCTGTCCCTGCAGCAAATGCCACCAGCAGTTGTTCAGATTCCCTTTGAGGTTTACTCCTGTCCAAGTAAAATTGAAGTTGTCTGTGCACATCTACGGAGTGCAGTATCCGTTCCCCTTTGTTCTGTGGGACAGGAAAGAAGGTAGGCAAATGAATGGACTGATTAGTAGCCACACTGGATACCACCTTGGGCATGAAGGAGGGATTGGTTCTGAGGGACACCCTGTCCGCATGAAAGATGAAAGGCTCCACTGCCATAAAGGCCTATAATTCAGATACCCTTCTTGCAGAAGTGATTGCTAAAAGGAAAGCTGTTTTCCAGGAAAGGAATTTTAAATCTGCAGTAGCAGCTGGATCGAAAGGAGGAAGACTTTGTTAATCAGGCCGACTGAGGGCTGCTGCAAGCAGATAACCCAAATGTAATAACTGCAACAGTGAAACACAAAGAACATCATGGAAATTAGTGCAATTAGTTAACTGCATTTGTGATCTGCGGTGGTGGTGCTGCGGTAGCGTTGTTGCCTCACAGTCAGACGTTGCACGTTCGATTCTCAGTTAGAGCGTCTAGTGTGTGTCGACATGCGTGAATGGGCATTCCATTGTTGAAGGTTGTGCGTTAGGTCCGGCAAGCCAGCACGTAAAAATCTACTGCCAATCATTAGCGGACCGGAGTTCCGCTGTGGTGACCCCTAACCAGGAAAAGCCGAAAGACCGTTATTAGTGTATAGACTGTCAGATCTGTTTTACTGCGGTGGTGGTGCTGCGGTAGCATTGTCGCCTCACAGTTAGACGTTGCCTGTTCGATTCTCAGAGCAAACATGCGTGAATGGGCGTTCCTTCGTTGAAGGTTGTGCGTTAGACCCGGCAAGCCAGTACGTAAAAATCTACTGCCAATCATTAGCGGACCGGAGTTCCGCTGTGGCGACCCCTAACTGGGAAAAGCCGAAAGACACAAACAAACAAGTGAACTGTATTTGTGAAATATGGCTATATAAGAGCAAGTCGAAAGAGTGGACTTTTGTTGACTTTGTTAAACTTGTGAGGAACTGAAAGGCATTTGCCTCACTTCATGTCAATGTTTGGAAGGACTATGAGTGGAGTGGAGTGGAGGAGGAAGGAAAAAGCTAACTGTAACTAAAACAGTTTCTTATCTTAGCAGTATCTCTATGAAACTTTTCACAATATAAATTGCATATTTTACAGTAAAGTATCTTAGTTAATTTTTGAATGCAATAACATTATTAAAATAAACAGATGCATTTTTTTCCTCTTCTCTTTTGGTATTAAAATGTAGGCATTACAGTGCAAGAAGAGAGGAGAAGAAAAGCTAGACAAAAAGCATCTTTAAGTTAATAGGCTGCAATTTTGGGCTGTTGAGGCAGAAGACTGGGTATAAAAATACACAGATCATAATATATGTAGAGCTGACATGTTTTCTTTTACCTCTGCATAGGTGAATATCTGGATTAAGACCTTGGCTTAATCTAATAAAAAAATGAAGTGGAAACAAGTAAATATGAGAATACTGAATAAAATTATCAAAGTTTTCCTTTAACAATAAATGTATCAGCTTGTCGTTCGGGATGCAACAGAGGAATACATTTTCCTTTTTTCTCTTACTTAACTACGGTGACAAGTTAATAACAGTGCAATAAAGACAGAACACTGCTTTTTTCCAAAGCTAAAAGTTAATGATTTCTGAAACTATGCAAGTAGATTTTACATCTGGGAAAGGGGTAATAAAGATAAAAAAAAAAAAAAAAAAAAAAAGAACGGACACCAATTGCTGTGCAGAAGCACAGGTAATAACATGCATCTTAGCATGGATAAAGTACAGTTGTGTACACTTACCATAAATGTAGATGTTCAAGTGTATTCACTGTTGCAGTCATCACACTTGGGTTATCTGCCTCCAGGTAGCCCTCAGTCAGCCCAAATATCAGAGTCTTGGGATATCTGCGTCAGATGTTGTCGCCTCTTCCATGACGTCAGGATGTCAGGGGTATAAAACATACAGCCGACGCCATTACATCAGTTTTTCTTGCCCCAGATGTCAGGAGCCCCCAAAATAGGAAGCAATTACATGGTGTGGAACTTCAGTAAAAAGTACATACCATAGCCATAAGATATGGCCAAAAAAAGGATAGTTAGAAAGTCTAGAAAAGTCAGGGGGCTGGAGGGAGGGTAACCAGGACTGCAACAGTGAATACACTCTAACATCTACATTTATGGTAAGTGTACACAACTGTACTATGTTCTTCATGTTTCACTGTTGCAGTCATCACACTTGAGTTGATTCCCAAAGCTGAGTAAGGGTGGAGGCAGTCAAGAAGTATTAGGGCGGACTAGCAGGCCTTGTAAGACTGCTGTGGCAAATCCAGTTCTGGATTTAGAAAGGACAGATAAGTGGCAATTCTTGGTGAAGGTGTGTACATTACTCCAGGTTGCAGCTTCCGGGATGTCCCTGGTAGGGACTCCCCTGAGAAATGCTGTAGAAGTTGAGGTAGCCCTAGTGGAATGCGTTCTGATCCCCTGTGGGGTAGGTTTTTCCATGGTGTTAGTAGCAGAAATGGATGCCGTGTGCTATCCATTTGGAAATGGTTTGCTTTGAAATGGCCTTGTCCTCTGCCCCAGTAGGAAAGCTGACGAGCAGCTGGTCAGATTTTTTGAAAGGCTTAGTCCTGTCAAGGTAGAACCGGAGCTGTCTGTGCATGTTCCACAGAGTGCAGGATCCTACTCCCTTTATTCTGAGGGTCAGGGAAAAAGGTTGTTAAATGGATGGATTGGTTTAAGGCCACACTTGATGCCACCTTGGGCATAAATTATGGGTTAGTCCTGATGGAGACCCTGTCAGCCTGGAAAATAATAAAGGGTTCCACAGCCATTAGTGCCTGTAACTCAGACACTCTTCTTGCTTAAGTGATGGCTAGAAGTAAGACTGTTTTCCAAGAGAGGAATTTTAACTCTGCTTTAGCAGCAGGTTCAAAAGGGGGAAGTGGGAACTTCTCTAGTACAAAGAAAAGGTCCCTGCAGGGGTGGGAGCTCTCCTCGGGGGTCTTAAATTGTTAGCTCCTCTCAGGAACTGTTTGATCAGAGGGTCAGAAAAGAGAGGTGGCTCCGTATTGTAATGAGCTGAGATGGCCGAGGCATGAATCTTAATTGATGCGAAGGAAAGGCCTTTGTGGAGTAGCTCTGCTAGGTAATCTAGAATTTGAGTTAAGGAGGGCATAGCTGTGCCCTTTTCCTACAGACTGGCTCCAAGAACATATCTTTTCCACTTTTCTGAATAGAATTTCCTAGTACTAGGCCTTCTGGCCTCAAGGACGACGTCTAGCACCTGTTAGCTGAGGGTTGCTGGTGTTGTATTCAGGGAAGAAGCCAGGCTGCAAGGTTCAGTGTTTGCAGCTGAGGATGTAAAATTTGTCCCTCCTGCTGGGACAGCAGGAAGGGGGTCTGATGTAGGCGCCAGGGTGGCACTGCTGTCAGACTGCATAGGAGTGGGCACCAGTGCTGGCGTGGCCACTCTGGTGCAATAAGAATTGTCCTTGGTCTGTCCTGCTTGATCTTGAGTAGTAATTTTGAGAGGAGGGGCAGACGGGGAAAGGCATAAATTGATAGATTTTCCCATGTAAAGGATGGGGCATCCACTCGCTATGCTTGGCTGTGGGGATTTCTGGTGCAAAGTTTGCTCAATTGATGGTTTTGAGGGGAGGCAAAGAGGTCCAACCTCTAGTGTCCCCCACCTGTTGATTAGAAGTTTGAAGGAGTTTGGTTCCATTTTCCACTCGTGTTGGTCCAGTAGCTTTCTGCTTAAGTCATCTGCCAGTGTATTTTGTTTGCCTGGCAGGAATTGAGCTTGCAGGTGCACTTGGTTGCTCAAGGCTGTGTTCCACAGAGCCATGACTAACCTGCAGAGTGGGTAGGAATGAGTTCCCCCTGCTTGTTTATGTACCACAAAACTGTGGTTTTGTCTGTCTTTATCAAGAGGTGTCCTGGAAGGAAAATGTATTTGAAGGCTGTCAGAGCATTCTGTACAGCTAACATTTCTTTTTTGATTGGTATGCAGGTGAATTTGGCTTGGGCTCCATTTGGCTTGAATGCATTTGCCTGCCATGTGAGCCCCTCATGCATAGTCTGATGCGCCTGTTGACAGGGCTTGGGCAGTGAAGTGTTGCGGGAAAGGAAGTCCCTTGTTGTGGTTGCAAGCCTCTGCCCACCAAAGGAACTCTTCCCTTAGACAAAGAATGATAGGAATCAGTATTTCCAAGTCCTGAGAGAGTTGACTCCAGAGACTTTTTAAGTACCGTTGAAGTTTTCTCATATGCAGTCTTGCATATGGAATTAGTAGAATGCATGAGGCCATGAACCCTAGGGCTTGCAGTATTTTTCTTGCAGATAGCTGGGTCTTGGAGGCCATTAGTTTGATGTAGTTTGTCAAATGAACCTGCTTTTCTGGAGTGAGGAATGCCATCTAGGAAGCTGTGCGCAAGCTTGCTCCCAGGAATACAATCTTTTGGCTGGACACCAGATGTGATTTGTTTTCGTTGATGGTGTACCCCAGAGAAGTTAAGTCTCTTTACAAATGCCAGGTGCTGAAGTAGCAATTCCTGACTATTCTCCTGAATCAGGCCATCATCCAAGTATAGGTAAATTTGAATATTTCTCTGCCTGCAGTATGCAATGGCTGGAGCCAGACACTTTGTGAATACCCTGGGCACAGTAGATAAGCCAAAGGGAAGTGCAGATTACTGATAGTGCACAGAGCCTGCCCTAAAATGTAGATATTTCCTGCAAGATTCCCTTGTGGGGATGTGCAGATAAGCTTCTTTTAAGTCTATGATGACTAGCCAGGAGTCCTTGGCTAGCATAGGAAGCAGCTGTTATAGTGTAAGCCTTTTGAATTTTGGGACCACCAGGGAGGTGTTGAGAATCGACAGATCCAAGATAGGGCACCATGAGCTCTCTTTTCTGGGCACCAGAAACAGTCTGGAATAGAAACCCTGTCCCCTTTGCTCTACTGTAATAGGTTGAATAACCCTGAAACTGAGAAGAGAAAGTACTTGCTTTTGAGCCTCTGCCCACTAGTTTGGAGGAAGGTCTGGCACCCCGCTTGGAGTTGGCAGTGAGTGGAAGTAGAATCTATATCCCTGGGATACAATGCTTAGGACCCATTGGTCCTGGGTAATGGACATCCCATTTTTTAGCATGCAGGGCAAGTTTTCCTCCTAGGGGTGCAAGTACTTGGGCATGGCTGGGAAGAATCATAGACAAGTCATTGTGAACTTTTTCCATAAGGGGGTGGCTTACCACTCCCGGTTTTAGAGGTGGGAGCACTCCATTGCTTAGATCTCTGCATACCCTGAGACTGTAGTCTTGGTGGTCTGTTGCCCCTGGGTTTTGACTGAGAAGGGCTGGGAGGGACTGGAAAAGACCAGTGTTTAGAAGGCCAATGCCTACTGAATCTAGGTGGCTGTACCTGTAAGAAATCTGTAACAGTTTGCATAGATTTAGCTTTTTCCTCCATCTTTTTAAGAACTTTTTCTGCTTTTGTTCCAAACAAGCATTCCTGGTTCAACGGAGCATCTAGCAATTTTGCTTTGACATGGTCTGGCAGGATTTGTTCCTTCAGCCAAGCATGCTTTCTCAGTACAGACTCAGTGACAGCAGCCCTGCAAGATGCTGCTAAAGCATCAAAACCACCTTGCAAAGTATGTTTACTAACTTGGTTTGCAGAATGCATTAACTCTTGTAACTCTTTACTCTCTGCACAATCTAGAAGCAACAACATTTTCTGTTTAATTAGTTTCATGATATGCTGCTGATACTTCAACATGTGAAACTGGCAATTTAAAGCCCTTATGGCAAGAGTTGCAGAGGTGTATACCTTCTTACCCAATCTGTCTAAAGCTCTAGAATCCCTGCCTGAAGGGGTAGGGTTTTTGGCTGTAGTGACCTTAATACCTTTAGGTCCCTAGGAAATGGTCTCTGGATCTGCAGTGGGATTCTTAAAGAGAAATTTGTGTGAGTCAGGTACTCTGTAGTACCTGCCAGGCTTTCTAGGAGCTGGTGGTAAAGAATCTACAATATCCAGGGCAGGGGGTATAGCTACAGGCCTGTACTGAGGCAAGTCTAAAAATTTTCCGAGTCTCTATTTGGACTGTGGGTTGTACTGGCATTCCCAGTGGAAATGCTCCCTTAAGGTATGCAAAGTTTCACCAAAAGAAAAGTCCTCTGGAGGGGAGGCAGAGGGAATGGAATCCTATGCATCTGAATACTCGTAGGTAGATAAGGGAATATCCTGGTAATCAGAGGGATCAGAGTCATCGGATTCATGATATGTAGAATCAGAAGGAAAATCAATCCTTTGTCTTATAGAGGGGGAAAGCTGACTTCCCCTAATTAAAGTTATAAGGTCTTCAGCCATTCTAAGCATTTGTTTCCGTGGCATGGGAGCTTGAGCATGCACTTTGGTCATTGGTTTTCTAGGCATAGTGTGAACTCTGGGCCTGAGAAAGTCAATAGTTTTAGTCAAAAATATAATACAAACATCGGAAGGTTGGAATACACCCTCAGAAGCCGGTGCCTGCACAGCGGCTCCAGAGCCATCCAAGGTAGAGACATCCGCAGGTTCCAAAGTCAAAGAAGTAACTCGCGGCACACCGGACTCCAAATGGGTCTCAGCAGAGGCCTTCAAATCTGTAGAAGCAGGTATCAGGGGCTGCGAAGGTACCTCAGTGAGTACCAGCCTATGCGGTCTGTCCCTGTCTTCATCCTTATGTTTTTTCGGAAGGTCGGTAGTTGGATGGCTTAGAGAAGCCATTTCAGAATACGGAGATTAACAGCAAAATAATTTAGTGACAAAAATAGCCCGACGACAAATAGTTTGGGCGTTGAACAAGGCACAAAACCGACAGTGAGGAACGTCGTGGTCTGGGCCTAAACAGGTGACGCAGTAAGATTGAAAATCTCTGTGAGGTACTTGCTTTCCACAGGCAAGACAATTATTAACTTTTTCTGACATTTGTTAGAGCAAGAAAAAAAAAAAGGATCCCCAACAGGGTACTGATCTTTTAGAAGACTTCAGGTCTGAAACTCGAAAAATGAAAATTTCAGGATGCGGCCGACCAGCGCTTGCAAACTGCTTCTGCTTTGGACACTGCACGACAAGAAAAGCTGATGTTAAAGGTATCAGTTGCATGTTTTATACCCCTGATGTCCTGGAAGAGGCGACTGCATCCGACACAGAAATCCCAAGACTTTGGTATTTGGGCCGACTGAGGGCTACCTGCAGGCAGATAACCCAAGTGTGATGACTGCAGTGAAACATGAAGAACATCTTCAATTTCAGGTTAACAAGGACCTCTGTTAGCAGCTATTTGCATAAATGTTCGTATTAGGAAGGTGTGCATAGTTATGCGCATTTGTATTAAGTTAGCTGGTTATTGGAGTGTTCTGCGGTTGTATTTTTTTGTGTGTGTTTTCATTAAAGCAAAAAGTCTTATAAAAATGTGACAGGTTTTTCATCAACATAATAACCCGCATAAAGGTTTAACTAGATCACAAAAGATGGAATTAGACATTTAAAAAAAACTGCCATATAGAAAGAGATAGAAATAATGATCTCCCACCATAATGATGATACTTTCCATATTATCTTGGAATGTGAATGGTCAAAACAGGTATAGACAAAAAGGAAAGACTATTTAATTATATTAAGAACTGCAGAGTGCAAATAGCAGTGAAACAGGAGACACATTTTGAAATAAAATGAGCATGTGAATTTGATAAAGAAAATTATTTCAGGATGGGTATTCTGTAGAATATCCAGGGCAAAGGAAAGGAGGAGTACTTATCTTAATTGCTAGAGGAGCTCCAGTTGTGACAGAAGAGGGAAAAAAAGACAACAATGCAAGATTTGTGGTAGTAAGGGGCTAGTGGCAAGGGATGAGGGTTACACTGGTAAGTATTTATATTCCACCTAAAACTATTTGGAGCTTCAAATATTGAGAGAAATAATCAGTTTTCAGCAGAGAATATACTTCTTGGTGGGACTGGAATTTGATTTGTAACAATGAGGATGTATCTGAGGGGTCTAGAAGGGAAAATATAATGAGAGGGTAGATTTCTAAAAAAAAAAAATATATATTTGTTATTAAAGACGTGAATTTAGTAGCAAGAACATGGAGAGAATTTAATTATTGCCCAAGGTACAATAACTGGGCAGGAATATAGCCATTTGATTGAGAACTTTGACACAAATCCAATATCTACTTCAGATCAAGAGCCAATAATTACCAAGATAAACCAAGATAAACATGCACAGCAATGAAGTAAAGATGACACATTGGCAGTCCCCTACTTACCTTTAAAAAAAAAAAAAAGAATTTAAGGAAAGGGTAGGGTTTGCTCAATTTTCAGAGCAGCTTACTGATGTAATTACCACAGCGATAAAGAAGGGTATCGACAGTGTAACTAAACAAGGTACTCTTCATGTCGGTGGGGGAAGTCAAATTGTGAACACCAACCTATTAGCGAATGTTGCCAGCACACAGGATGACGGAAGTGGAGCTGAGTCGCCAGACGTTCCTTTCGTGGGTCCGAGTAGTGTGATGGATTACATCGGAAAAACTACTGAAAATCCTTTTTCAAACATTCAAGATGTTGAAATAAATGATTCAGTAAGTAACGCTACCAATTCAGACTTTCACAATCAGAGAATATGTAAATCTAACATTTACGAATTGGAGAAGCTTACTTTCAAATTTGTGACTGTTGACTTAGAAATATGCTATCTATCTGAATGCGTGCAGCGCAAATGTGTTCCGTTAGGTTTACGTTACAATAAATATCCCAATTCTGTGACCACAGAGGATGCGTTTTACAAAGAATTGACAGAACTGTTCAATGACTTTGGTATAAGGTTGATGGTTTCTCTCATTAATCATTATACTAAAGAGCTCAAGAATTTGAAAACAGAGATGACAGAGTTGGACAGTAAAATCAAGAACTTCTCTTGTTTTCCTGCTCTAGCTAATTTATACGCAAGCATTACAGCAAGGGCAGACAGGCAAAGAGCGACTATTATACAAAGAAAAAAGAAAAAATTAAAGAGAGACATTACAGCTTATGCTAATAACACAGCATATAGCTTGGTCAAGAATTTTGGTACAGATAACAATCGAGTTACGAATTATAATAATAATAGTCACAGTGCTCTTAGTGTTGATAAGAACTTGCAAGGATTAAATTCAAAGCCCACACACAGTGTTGAGGCTACTGACACTAATTATTGCTGATAACAATTGTGACCAATGCAGTGGTTTAGTAAACAGTTCAGGTATTGATAACAACGATGCATTTGACGAAACAATCACTAGTAATGTTGAAAATAAATGTGCTGATGGTGCTAACGATGGAGGGCCTTTTTTAGTGGACAAACAAGGCAACAAAAGAGGGCCAACATGGTCCAAAGTAGTTCAGAACAAGCCGAAGGGCAGGCTGAGGAACAGGAAGAGATGGTAGAAGCTAATCACATAGATTTATATGGAATACAAATACACAATTTGTCTGATGCAAATATTTCCATTGAGACTATCAATCTCTTGAAAAAAGGTTTGTCCTTTATTCCCTCTAATAACTTCAATAAAGTCAAGACCATTATTGACTTCAGGTTAACTCTGAGAAAGTTAAATTTAAAATACATAATGCAGGATATAGCTTGTGGTTCCACACATGTGGGTCCCAAGAAAGCTAGTACTTATAATCCACCACTAGTTGGCACCCTTCAGGTTTTTCAAAATGCAGGTGAGGATGCTATCAGAAAAATATCAGTTAACAACAATTACAACAATTTGACTGAATTAGAGATGACTGCATTAAAAGAGAATAGGAATTTACGAATAATGAAGGCAGACAAGGGGGGTAAAATAGTGATTATGGAAAATTCTAACTATATTAAATGTATGGAAGAACTGTTGCAAGATACAAATACTTATCAAAAAGTAGATAGCAAAGAGGTTTACAAAAGTTTTTTTAAGGTTAGATACCATTTTGTTTGACATGTTCAGTCAGGATGAGATTGATTATAAGACCTATACGTTTTTATTAGTTGAATTTCCTAGGATGGGAAACATGTTTGGTATTCCCAAATTACAGAAAGATCTTATTAATCCACCTTTCAGGCCTATAATTTCAGCTGCCAAATATAAAACAGAAAACATTTCGATTTGGTTAGATTTCATATTAAATCCACTTGTACAAAGTTCTAAATATTATTTAAAGGACTCTTGGCATTTGTTGGAACAACTTAGGAATTTTCAATCTCCGGTGTCAGAATTTGTTATGGCCTCTTTGGATGTCCAGTCCTTGTATACTAGTATAAATCATGAGATAGGTATTGATTACTTGAGGCAATATTTGACCACACACACACACTGATTCACCAGTATCAAAGTAAATACTATTTGTACTCTTATGGAGTCTGTTCTAGATAACAACTTTTTTAAATTTAATGATAACTTATATAGACAGATTTCCGGTGGGGCCATGGGAGCACGTGTTGCTCCAGCTTATGCAAATTTATTCATGGCCCACTGGGAAAACATCTATTTGGAAAATTGTGCATTTAGTAATAAAATAATTTTTTTACACTCGTTACATAGATGATTTGTTTTTTATATGGAACGGTACGCTTAATGAATTTCAAGAATTTGTTCAATACTTGAATGGCACTACTGATTGTTTAAAATTTTCTATTGGTGAATTTGGAACCAAAATCAACTTTTTAGATTTGCAATTGAATTACAATTGTGTATTAAATAAATTCAATAGTGCTATATATAGAAAATCCACCTTTGCTAACCAATATTTGCACAAGAACAGTATACACCCTTTCCACATGAAAAAAGGAGTTGTGAAAGGTCAATATATTCGTTTGAGTAGGTTAACTTCTGATACAGAGGTTTTTCTCAGTGAAATGAGTCTTCTAAGAAGTTTCTTTCGAAATAGGGGTTACAAAATATCATGGCTTAAAAAAATAGAACAAGAGGTTATGTCACTTCGTGACGGTAAAGCAGGACCCATCTTGACATTTGGTTTTCCTCTGGTCAGTTGTGATAGTTTTGAAAATAAAAATTTCACTGGGGCTTTTGTGTTGCCCATATGTAACGAAATGTGGTTAATCAAAGAAATTATAGAAAACAACTGGAAGATTATACTAGGTAACCAGGATTTAGTGAAAATTATAGGTACAAAACCAAGGTTCACCTTTAAAAGGGTAGTTAGTTTAAAAACTATATTGGAGAAAAAGGAAAACAATGTTAGAAAAAATTATTTGGATGTCACTAAGACTAAAGGCACCTTTCCATGTTACTGTTGTAAACAATGCAGATATATTATAAATTCATCTTCAGTATATTTTCAGCATTTGTGTTCCACTTATTGGTTAAAACAATATTACACTTGTCACAGTTCTATGGTTGTCTATTTAGCTCAGTGTCAGACATGTCCGAGTTATTACGTAGGGATGACCACAAGGCCTTTAAAAATTAGAATTAGTGAACACCTTTTAGCCATTAAAAAAAAAGACTTCAACAACGCACTAGCAAAGCATTCTGTGTGTTGTAGTGAATTTAAAAAGTTCTCTTTTGCAGTAATAGACAGTGTAGACATGTACATGTTTGGTGGAAATTTCAAATTGTTATTAGAATGTAAGGAATCATTTTGGCAAATCTATTTAGGCGCAGATAGATTTCCTGGCCTAAATGAAACTATTAATATGAAATGTTTTTTAGAAATGAATTCATAGTTGTATCACATAGTTTTTAGATTTTTCAAATGTTCATTTTAACATCTATGTTATTTGATGTATTTTATAAGTTTCTTTGCAAGTGTTTACTTATTGATGTTTATATGTCTTTACATTTTGATTAATTGATTGATTAATTATATAAATTTGTTTGGTATTTAACAAGTGGAATGGATGGTAAAGTTGTTTCTGAGGAAGTTCACTGGTCATTAAATGTGAATGAAAGCGCTAAAACAACTTGTTGTGTCTCATAATTGTGCTGCTGTTTTGGGACTCAATTCGTGGAGTTGCAAGTTACTTAGTTATTAGGGAAGATAGAAAGTACTCTAATATGCATGAAATTCTACAGGAATAGATGGTATCCCAGTGGACATTTCGAAGTTAGAAGGGAAGAAGAAAGTTTAAGATCTGGAATGCCTTGTTTAACAGTATTTTAAAAGGAAGAAAGGCACCAACATCCAGGAAAAAAAAAGCTGCAATGGCTATAATACCTAAAAACAGTAGAAGACCCATCTGGTCCAGCTACATCTCGGCTCATTTCAATTTTAAACCACGATTATAAAGGGTTTATATCTAAAGTGGCTAAAAAAATAGCAAAGATGATGCCAAAATTGATAGATATCGATCAATTTGGTTTTGCGGAGGGGAGGTAAACATTTGACAACATGAATAGAACAATGACGATCCAGAGGGAAGCAGAACTTAAAAAAAATATTGTTATTAGTGATACTTGATACAGAGGAAAAGCATTTGACACAGTAAGCTAGGATTTTTAAAGAGCAGAACAATGGAAGCATTTGCATTTCCTAATACAACAATAAAGTTAAAGTTAATTAGAAGTATATGTGACAAACTGAAAGCAAATATCGAAGTGGGAGGCCTCCTCTCTGATAATATATGTTTGAACAGAGGAACCAGGCAGGTCCCTCTTTCCCCTTGGTTACTGGCGTTATATTTAGAACCACTGGCAAAGAAATTAAGGCACTCAGGAATTCAAGATATAACTGGTATGTTGTTCAGGAAAAGTTGGCTTTATTTGCAGATTATACTATGTTTTACCTGATGGAACCAGAAAAGGACATCTCAGTGTTGCAGAATATTGTGAGACAATTCTGTTTTTTTTTTTTTTTTTTTTTTTTTTAGGATATAAAATTAATGAAGATAAAAATAAAGGCTGTGGCTATAAACTATGTACCCTACACATGAATTGGTCTAGCAATACCCAAATATGAGAACATGATAAAATGAAGTATTTAGGAGTATGGATCAAAAAGGATTTGTTTATGGCAGCTAAGAATATTTTATTTATTTTTTTATTTTACATTTGTTAACTGGGAAATTCCGACTGGACCAGGTCCATTTTCAGCAGAGGCCCGGAGAGAAAAGCTCTGGCATCAAGTTATACAAATACAGTACATCCAGCATAATACACAAAACAGGTTACATCATGTATGCTGGGCATAGTAATATAACAAGAAATTAATAAAACACACCAGTGAAAAGAAGATATAGAACACAGGTAAAAAGACAATGTCAGTTATACACTGGTAAGAGAAGAAAATATATCAAGTAAGATTCTACAGTTAAAAGTACCCTTTCAGATGACCAAGCCTACAGGGGATCAGAGATCCAGCATGTGATCAGAGAGGAGTTTGGGGAGTTAATAGCAGTGTGGGTAGGGTTATGTGATACAAGGGCATAACCAGGTAGTAAGAAGATGTGATTTGAGGGAGTTTTTGAATATGGATGTGGAGGGGGGCAGTGGACACAGATAGGGGAAGGTTGTTCCAATTTCTGGCAATGGTGTGGGAGTAGAGCGCTTTCCCTGCATTATTGTTAGCCTTGGTGATGGAGAGGAGAGATTTTTCACTAGATCGTAGGTACTGGTTTGCAGTATAGACAGTAAGTAGGTTGGATAAAGAGTGTTTTTTTCCAAGATATTTGAGAATATTGTAGGCTGTGCCCATCTGGTGATAGTTAAGTAGCTGTGGTAGTTCAAGCCATTTTAGTTCTTTTAGTGCAGTACAGTGATGGATTCTATAGGTTGAGTTAGTAGCAAACTTGGCTATTTTATTGTAGCATGATTCTAGTTTGTCTAGGTCACATTGTCTGATTTGGATAAAGATTGGTGCCTTATATAATAGAGTTGAGAGGAGGTGGCTTTGTGCAAGAGTAACTCTTGCTTTTTGTGAGAGAAAAGATTTATGCCTGTATAGGGAACTTAGCTTTTTGTGTACTAGTTTTATGGTATATGAGATGTGAACATCAAAGTGGAGATTGTCTATTTCAATGCCCAGATGTTTGGTGTGGTTAGAAGGGGAGATGGTGGTGCCATCCTTGGATGTTATGGTAAAGGAGGGGGGATGATCTATTAGGGGTAAATAGTAGCAGTTTTGTCTTTTTGAGATTTAGAATTAGTAGGATACTTGCTATCCATTTTTCTACTGAGTTAAAGACATCTTGAGTGAGTGTATGTAGGGTAGTGGAAGATGAGACAGAGCAGATCAGGGTTGAATCATCCGCATATTGTATGAGTGGCATGTTGTCTAGAGTTAGAGATTATTTGTGAAAATAGAGAATAGTGGGCCTAGTATGGAGCCCTGTGGGACTCCTATGGTGGTTGGAAGTTGTGTAGACAGAGTTCCTTTCTACTGGACTGATTGTTGGCTGTCTGATAGGTAGCTTCTGAACCAGACTATAGTAGAGGACATGAAGGATAATGATGTTAGTGAGTCTAGCAGAATGGAGTGGGAGACCATATCAAATACTTTTAAGAGGTCTAGGAAAATGGCAGATACATATTTGTTATCATTCCTGTGAAGGTTTATATGATTAGTGAAGGATAGAAGGGCTGTGGTAGTGCTGTGATGTGGACGGAAACCATGTTGTGTGGTGGATAGTAGACTGGGTGTTAAGAAATGTCATCACTTGCAAGTGGATGCATTTCTCAAGAATTCTGGATAGGGGCAAAGGATGGCAACAGGTTGGTAGTTGGAGAATTCGTAGGAGTTACCTCCTTTATGGAGAGGAATGATGCGAGATACTTTCCAGAGTTTGGGTATGTAGGATTCTAGTATGGAGAGGTTGATTAGGATGGAGACAGGATATGATAGGGAGTCACTAGCCATTTTTAGGTATGTTAGTTTCAGGCTAGTTGCTCAGCATAATGCATCCGAGGTTATTCAAGTGCAACTAACTCTGGGCAAAACTGCAATCCAAATTGTAGCTTGCTACAGATCCCCCACCATGCCCCAGGATTCCCACTCCTCTTTTCTTGATGTACTGGAAAATATTAGGGTTCAACCAAACACCCTAATAATGGGTGATTTCAACTACCCCACCATTAACTGGGAAAACTACTCGTGTACCAACTCCTTAGCTCAACGCTTTCTGGAATTCTTAAACTTCAATGCCCTGGATCAACTTATCCACACCCCCACCAGGGGCAACAATATCCCAGACCTAGTCATTACCAACATGAGTGACCGGTGTTCCACACCTGAATTCAACTCCTCGTTGGTCCTATCCGACCATAAGCTAATCACCCTTGATATCCACATCCCTCCTCCACACCCCCATTAAGGAAACCACGGTAAAACATTTCTCCAAAGCCAACTTCATGCTTCTTAAGACATAAGTGTTGAACTTCATGACACCCATGCAGATGGACAATACAGTTACAACTGATGAATCCTACACCAATGCACTCTTATAAGCACTTACACGAGTGCATGGATCGTGCTATCCCAAACAGAACCAAGATGCTATCCTCCAAAAAAAGGATGCCAATCTGGTGGTCCCCTGCCATAAACTGTACAACAGAAGGAAGAAACTGTTGCAAAAGAGTAAAATCCCATGAGTGGAGGAGCTCCCTGGTCAGCCTCAGTAAGAAGCTGAGATCCCTTATAAGATTCTCCAACGCTAGCTACAAAAACAAAATCGCCACTAATTCTAAGGACGACCACAAAGCATTCTATAGCTATGTCAAGAATCTCGATGGCAACACCCAGATCTGCTCTGAGTTACAGCACAAATGCACGAAAATGGCAGAACAAACTGATATTGCCAACATCCTGGCAGATAGGTTCAGTGCTAACTTTACCCCCCCCCCCCGCACCCCCTAAAGGGCCCATATCTATACAGGAAGAATGCAGAGTCCCTGTAATCACAACTATGCAGGTAAAAGCTGCACTCTCTAAAGCCAAAAACACAGAATCCATGGGACCGGACAACATCCCAGGCTGCGTTTTACACTAACTTCAAAACGAACTTGCTCCCCACTTAAGCACCATGTTTAATAATAGCCTCACATCAGGCTTTGTGCCCACTGAATGGCGCACAGCAACAGTTATCCCACTCCACAAAGGGGGAGCCACAACTGATCTTGGGAACTATCGACCTATTAGCCTGACGAGCCTGGTCTGCAAGGCCATGGAATGTATCATCATGGAACTCAAACTGGTAACTTCCAAACTCTGGATCCCACCCAGTTCGGGTTTGTGAAAGGCAGATCATGCCTCCTTAACCTGATCGACTTCTTTGAGGCAGTCACCAAAGTCATAGATGAGGGTAAGATGGTTCACATAGCCTATCTTGACCTGGCCAAGGCTTTTCGACACCATCCCCCATTCTGGAATTATAGCTAAACTCACTAAACTAGGTATAAATCCCTATGCCATAAGATGGGTTGCCAACTGGCTCACTGACAAAACCCACACTGTAAAAGTTGCAGACTCCAAATCTGACCTCAAAGCAGTGACAAGTGGAGTACCACAGGGTTCCGTCCTGGGACCTCTCCTGTTTGGTATCTACTTCTCTTAAGTACAGGCTAACACAGAAGGCCTCTGGCTAACGAAGTTTGCAGATGACTGCAAACTAGGAGCCATAGTCAAGTCCCCAAATGATGTGGAAATCCTACAGAAGGGCCTCGATGAGACAGACGCCTGGTGTCAGAGCCATGGCCTCAAGCTCATGCCAAAAAGTGCAGTGTCATCCCCTTTGGTAAAAACTCTGTACCCATGAACTACCACATAGGCAGCAATCTACTTAACACTGAATGTGTGATAAGAGACCTTGGGACTGGGGTGGATAGTAGTCTCTCCTTTGATAGTCACATCGCCACAGTAGTCAGGAAGTCCTTCTACGTGGCACACCTCATCATAAAAGGGTTCTCATCCAGGAAAAAAGAGGTCACTGTTCCCCTCTATTCGACACTCATTAGACCCATTATAGAGTACAACGCCCCTTTTGGAATGTACCTCACAAGACATCTACAGCAGCTGGAAAGGTCACAGAAGTACCTCACAAAGAGGATTACCGGCCTCAAACAAATGCCCTACACTGACCGCCTCAAAAACTCCAGCTTTACTCCATAGCATCCGAGGTGATCTCTGCCTAACATATAAAGCTATGTCAAACCCAGAGCTGTTGAACATGCTACACCTGAAGAAATCCCAATCCCTCCGAGCTACACGCTCTAGGGACCTAAACCTTGTCACCACAATAAACAGGACATGCTGGAGGGATAGATTCCTATCCCAGAGACTTCCCATACTCTGGAACAGGCTACCCATCTATGTCAAGCAAAGTTCTTCATTAGCACTCTTCAGTGTCTCTGCTCGACAGTGGCACAGGAAAATAACTTTCTTGGGAGGCGTAAGCCAGGGAACCTTGTTGTCTAGGCTTACGTAGGCCCTTGGACCAATAGCCTCGTACCTAACTATGAACCTATTAGCTGCCAATGTGGTTGGCTTTAGTTTTAGGAGGAGTTTTTTGATAAGTGAGGTGGGCACTGGTGACAGGCTGAAAGAGGGGTTGATGTGGGATAGGTTGGGTTATGACTGAGGTAGACTGTTTTTGGTTATTTGACTGGACAGGGCTAAGATGTATTTAGTAAAACGGTTATTAAGTTGAGAAGCTATGTCTAGGGTATTGTTAGTAGAGCTGGGTGCTGGAGTAGTGGCTTTGCCTGGCTTTAGTAGGGAGTTAATGGCAAGCCAGACTTTTTGTGGATTATTTGAATATTTCCTTTGGACGCTAAGAAAATAGTTTTGTTTATTTTGGATGCAGCCTTGGTTTGTTTCTAAGCTGTTGATAGTATTGCCTGGAGCTAGGGGTTTTGTCAGTTTTCTAGATTTTCCAGGCTTTAACTCTTGCTTTTAGTAAGGCTCTGGTGTCCCTACTTAGCCAGGGTGCATAGTTGACATTAACTCTGTTCTTTCTGCTGGGAGCTAGACTGTTAAGGATGTTAGAGAAAGTAGTATTGAAGTAGTCTACTGCCTGGTCTAACCCAAGTGTCCGTAGTGGTTCTCAGTTGCACTGGCTTAGGACAGTATTTAGGTACTGTGGGGTAAGGTTACTGTCATCTCGTACGAGTTTGTAGACTACTGGTTTGGGGTGGAGTAGAAAGGTGTGTAGATGACCACTTAGGTCATCTGGGAGGCAGCTTACTGTACAGTTTTGTTTGGGATAGTTGGTTAGTGTCCAGTCCAGTATGGATTTTTTCTTTGTTTTCTTATCTATTCTAGTTAGTTCTTCAATTAGCTGAGAGAACCCATATAGATTGATGTGTGTAGAGGGGCTGCTGGAGTTACAGGCTGCCCAGTGTTAAGGTCTCCTAGTAGGATTATTTCCTGAGGTAGATTGTCCTTTGTCCCCTGTAGGTAGTCTTCTATTATGAGTGAGTTGTTGCCTGGAGGTTTGTAGCAGCATATTATATTGATCTTCTTGGTGTTTCTTATGGATAGGACAGAAAATAGGACTTCAGCATTTTGAAAAGTGGGTAGTGTGGTGTGCAGGCGCTGGAGGTTAAGGGTGTTTTTAAAGAGAATGGCTACTCCTCCTCCTTTCCGGTTTGTTCCATCAGATCTAAGTGCATTATACCCTGAGGGGAGAAAGCCTTCATCTTGGATACAGGGTTTAAGCCAGGTCTTTGTAATGGTGAGTACATCAGGGTTGTAGTGGGCTATGAATGCATGTAGTCTGTTACCTTGTTGGTAATACTTCTTAAGTTGAGATTTAGGATCAGCAGGTCAGATGTTTGTCTGGCTGAGAGGGGCCTGGATTTGGGTGAATGTCACCAGAGATCAGCAGAGTTTGTAGGAGTGTCAGTATGTGCTTTTTAATATTAATTGTCTGTGAGCTTGGTCTGTGTGTGTTATTCTTAGTGTGGTGAGATGGTGTCATTTTTGTTAGTGAGTAATATGTAGTTGTAAGATTTATGATTGTGGGGCAGATGCAGAAGTGTGAGTGGGTTTGAGAGGGTGGGCTAGTGTGGTAGGAGTAGTTGAGCAGTGGTAGATCAGTTTGTAAGGAAGTTAGGAAGGTAAGCGATAGCAGAGCTAGTGATAGGGATGCGAGTGTGGGTAACATGATACTACTTTGAGTGAGTAGCACAACTAGGATTCCTGGTTGGTTGTGTGTGAGGGTGGAAGTGTGTTGTCTGAGAATGTGTTGTTGGGAGTGGGATCAGTGTAGGATGTAACTGGATTGGAGGGTGGGGAGGTAGGATGAGTAGGTTGGGCTAGTTGTTAGGGAATTAGGGGTTGGACTACTGGTCAGGTGATTAGGGGTTAGAATAAAGGTATAAGTAGTGGAGGCAGTTGGGAATTGGGGGCAGGGTGGGGAGTGGAGCAAGCCAGAGCGCAGTGAGGGCGAGCACAGCGGGGCTAACACTGACTTCAAGTGTTTCTTTAGGCTTTGGTAAGTATGTAGAGTTAATTTTAAATGGTTATATGTTAAACTGAATTTTTAACTGTATTTTAAACTGTATGTTTGCACCAAGTTATAGACTAGGTTATGGACACAGAGTATAATTTTCTGACATTCTTAAAAGGATATAAAATTAAAGCTGGGGTTAGTTACAGATGAAACAGGAGAGGTAGTGAAATGCTATTTTATAGATTTGAGTATTTCTCAAAAGAAAATAGACTTCAGTTTGGGGGGAGCACTAGCTGGAGAGTATTATGCATCGGTTTCTTCCTGGTGATGTACTCATCGGTACAGTGGTTTGATTAAGGAACTATACAGCAGAATGTACTAATACACTCACTAACATTTGTTTAGGTTAGTGCAGTTAAGGTATTTTTTTGTCTAGACACTTGGAAGTTAAGCACCTACATTAGTGTTTAGTCTCTTTAGCTGCAGGACAAGTGTTTGTGAGTGCCCAGTGCTCAAGAGAGAAGTTTGAAATTTCCACTGCTTAATATGGGGGACAGAGACCTGCTTGACCTGATGGGTGGTTTGGATTACTGAAAGAAAAATAGAAGAAAAATGTAAGAGCATTAGGTTAAGGCAGCACATACTGTATGAATAGTCAGATTGGACTTGGTTTAGCAATAGTCAATAACAAAAACATCAGGTAACGGTTATTCCTGCTTCAGCACCTGATAACATAAAATCTTTTCTTATGACAACATACAAAAATAAAATGTAAATAATACATAAAGCAGTTCTCTACTAAATTAAGCAAGATACACTTTCAACATATTTAAACACTAGTCAATGCAGTTAGACAAAGCAGTTAAATGCAACATGTGACATAGCCCTTCTGGCTCTATAACAGTAAACAAGGAAAACGGAACATATCTAGGTGCATATGTGATAGCAGTTCATTAAGCAGAATTATCTAAAGGCATCCTACAGTGTTAAAAATAACAGAAACAGATAGTATAAGCTGTTGTACTAAAGAATTATGTATTAAACCACAATGCTTACCTTGAATGCAAAAACTTACAGGAGGATGATTACACACCAGGGGAGACGAAGCTGCTGTGGGATTTGAAACAAAAAATCAAAATGGCACCCTGGGTTTAAATTACCTCAGGCCATACAATACAGAACAAGAGCTGGAGGAGGGAGGGGTAAAGACTACAGGAAAGAAGAAGGATAGCCAATGGTTAAATGAACTCTGCTGACACTCACTGTGAAGTGCAAGAGGAATAGAAACCACCACTCAGTGAACCTTAAGAAAAGGTATGCTACTTTGTACAGTCACTCTACTTTATACTATAAAATCAAGGCAAGTGTAGACATTATCTAATTTTACCCTGACATTCTTAAAAGGATATAAATTAAAGCTGGAGTTAGTTACAGATGAAACAGGAGAGGTAATGAAATGCTATTTTATATACTTGAGTATTTCTCAAAAGAAAATAGACTTTAGTTTGGGGAGGGGGGCACTAGCTGGACAGTATCATGCAGCTGTTTCTTCCTGGTGATGTACTCATCAGTACAGTGGTTCGATTAAGGAACTATACAGCAGAATGTACTAATACACTCACTAACATTTGTTAAAGTTAGTGCAGTTAAGGTATTTTCTGTCTACACACTTGGAAGTTAAGCACCTACATTTGTGTTTAGTCTCTTTAATTGCAGGACAAGAGTTTGTGGGTGCCCAGTGCTCAAGAGAGAAGTTTGAAATTTCCACTGGGGGTCAGAGACCTGCTTGACCTGATGGGTGGTTCAGATTAATTGGTGTTTGTGGATATGTGGAGAGAGAGAGAGAGAGACTAAAAAGATAATACAAAAACTGAAAAATTGAAAACTCTTGCCTATACAGATAGCAAGATGCAAGCAGTAAAAGTGTTTTAGTCCCTTTAGTTTCATACACAGGTCAGACATATTTTTTATCAACTAGAAAAAAGTAGTGTATGGCAATTAATAGAGAGTTAAAGGATTTTATTTAGGAGGGGGGGGAAGGGCAATTGTCAAGTGGGATAAACAAACTCCCAACAGAATAAGTAGGTTTAAGATGACCTAATCTGGAGGAATAGTTTACAGATAAACAGTTAAGGCTCTCAACATAAACAGAAAGCTACAATTCAAAGTGGAAAAGGATGACAAAGCAGGGGAGTAATTCAAGAAATAAGGAATGAATGGGATTTTGGCTGCAGATCCTTCATATTCATAAAGTAGTGGAAAGTATACTAAGAACTAAGCCCAGACAGGAATGCAGAAAAGAGATGCTGCCGATAGGGATGACACCAAATAGGAGTACAGAGGACAAAAAAGAGGGGGGGGTGGCATTTACTGGAGTTACTGGGAAAAATAATAGCAAAAGGAAAGACAATAGAATGGGAAGAGGCCAAGAAGACATTTGGATTGCAGGCTAGTGATTGCCTTTTCTATCACAGATTATCGGAGTATAGACAAAGAGAAAGGGACATGGGAATAGTAAATGAAAGACCTGCACTGGTTGAGTTTTTATCTGAATCTGGAACAGAAGGTGCTATTAAAAAAGGTAATTGGTATGGCATATAAAATATTGCACGATAACTATATGAATCAATCAGAAGAGGTCAAAAAAGATTGGGAAGTGAGATCAGATAGACAATTCACAAAAACAGATGGGGAACATGCATATAGCTCCCAAATATGCAACAAAGTCTAGAAGATTTAGGACTTTTGCCTGGAAGTGTTTGCATAGATACTTTTATCCCCAAGCAAACTTCCAAAGAATTTTTCCTCAGGCAGATGGCAAAGGTTGGAGGTATGATGGGGAAGAAATGGATAACGTGGAACACATGTTTTGGGAGTATAATGAGTTGGCAGACTTTAAGGAAATTATTTTTTTTCAGCTGTGATACAGCTCTGAATTGCCTAAACACAGTAAGCCCTTGTTAACTTTAATTCTGCTGGCTACCAAAATACAATTACTAGAAAATGGAAATCAAAATCTATACAAACTGTGCTTGAAGTAGTGAATATTGCAAAAGAGATAAAAGAACAGGAGGTGGAATCTTTAAAAAATGTTAGGAGCAAATTACATACGAAAAAGGAAATTGTGGGAGCAATACATGCAGAAAAATATTTTGGAGGAGGAATGAGGTTTAAGGGAAGGCATGAATTTAATAACTTACGTAATGTTGCCTGGCCAGGACTGTAGCATATGTAAGAATATATTTGATGTATAAGGTTTATAAATTTGAATCTATAATTAGGGTTAGATGACTTTTATATAAATATAAGTTTGCGTGTGTGTGTGTGTGTGTGTGTGTGTGTGTGTGTGTGTGTGTGTGTGTCTTTCGGCTTTTCCCGGTTAGGGGTTGCCACAGTGGAACTCCGGTCCACTAATGATTGGTAGTTGATTTTTACATGCCGAGTTACCAGCCCTGACGCACAACCTTCGACGAAGGTACGCCCATTCACGCATGTCTCCACGCAGAAGACGCTCTAGCTGAGAATCGAACCGGACAGCGTCTTACTGTGAGGCGACAATGCTATCGCAGCACCACTACCACGTCACAAGTGATAATTCAATAAAGGTGTTTAAAAAAAAACACACACATATGCAACCTATTGTATCAGAAGATGGATGGGTCACAGCCCATCTCTACTTAGAAAAAATGCTAAAACCATTTCTTAAAAAGTTTAAGAGCTATATTAACAAAACTAGTAATTTTACAAATGCTTTTCAAGTGGCAGAAAGATGCTGAAAAAGAAAATATAGTACCGGTAATTTTAGATATAAATGTAGTTACTGTTATACCAAACAAATATAGCATAGAAGCAATAAGAACATCTCTGTAAGTTTAGTGATATGACAGCTAGGATAGAGACAGTTTGTCTTCTGTTGGATACCATATTAAACAGTAATATTTTTATTTAATGAAGTTTAATATCAGTCATATGGCATGGCAATGTGGACACCATTCATCAATACATATACAAATGCAGAACTTTGTGAAAATGTATTTATTGTGGCACACTAGTATATACTAGAGAATTTTATAAGCGTTTTGATAACATTTTTTTAGCAAGGAAGGGTGATGTAGATGCTTTATTATATTACTGTTTTTTCAAACTTTTAAATTGACCTTTTTTCTACTTTGGAATAAATTTCTTGTGTATTACTATAAAGACTGATGAAGATAATACAGTTACTAAAATCTTGAGGAAGGAGGTGCAGATTTATAAATATTTACATAGAAACAGTACACATCCAAGTTACAAAAGGTTAGTGAAAGGCAATTTTTTTTCAAGGAAGTAGACTTGATAAAGGAGGAAGATTGTACAGAAGAAATTAAAAAGTTATTCCAAATGAATTTAAAATTAGAACCTATTAAGAAACTGTAACACATAATATTAAACACCAACTTTTAAATGAACAGGAAAGCTATGCAAAACAGTTTTTCATCAGGAGGAAGGCATACAACTAGAAGTTATAAAAATAAATTATGTACTCACCAATGTTCTGTGTTGCCAATTTTCATTCTTCCTCAACTTGTGAGCTCAGATCTAACTCGGCAGTTACTATAGCTCATGATAACCAAAAACTCTTGAACTTAACCCTTATCCAGCATGCATCAGTCCCAAGAACCTCAGATATTTTTGCTAATAGAAGCAGAAGAAAAGCCATAAGGCCTTACAAGTCAGACTATATCTGAAGCCTGTAGTGGAGATATGGGCTCCTAAAATCCACTCACTCTTCCAAGAGTTAACTGGCAGGGGGGTTGGTGGGTGGGGAGTTGAGGGAAAAATGAACATAAATGGAACGTTATGGTGACTACATAATGTATTTACCTGAAGTTATCAATTTTCATTCTATCCTCAACCTGTGCGGCAGAGTCCCCAAGTACCTTAGATCCCGGAAGAATGTTCCTAATCACCACTGAACCAAATGATGCTCTTCCCCTGGAGACTAGCTCTAATTTGTAATAAGTAACAAAGGTATGGAGAGTAGCCCAAGTTGCTGCTGCACAAATGTCATCTATGGATGCCCTGGACTGAAATACAGATGACGTATCTGTAGCTCTAGTTGAATGAGCTTGTACAGGTTTTGGTAGAGTAATAACCAACTTAATATATATGAAAGATATACCAATCTGTGAGCCATTTGGCCAAAGTTACCTTTGTCACAGGTTTTCTCAATTTTAAATGTGAGAAGAAGACAAATAATTGGTCAAACTTTCTAATATTATTTTCTCCTGTCAAGGTAAAAACATAGTCTGTGGACAACTAATAAATGTAGACAATAATTCAACTTTGTTAGAAAACTTTGGTAAGAACAGAGGTAAATTAATAGATTGGTTGATGTTAGCCTCGGAAACCATCTTGGGTAAGGAAAAGGGATTTGTCATCAATGTGAGTATCTCTGAGAAAAACTAAGTATGGTGGTTGGCATGATAAGGCTTGAATTTCTGAAATTCTCCTTGCTAAAGTAACAGCCACTAGAAAAATTGCTTTCCACAACAAGAATTTTAGTTCACACTTGGCTGCCGGTTCAAATGGTGGTTGAGTAATAGCTTGCAGCACCAGATTCAAATCTCAAGGTGGGCTAGGGTCTTTAAAGGAAAGTTTCAACAGAAAAGTTCCTCTCAAAAAGGTTTTATAAAGTTTGTGAGAAACAAGTGAAGGGAGTCTTGATATCCAGTATAACTGGATATGGCTGTCAACTAACTGTACCTCGATAGAAGAAGCAGAGGCACCTTCTTTGAAAGTAAGGCTAAGAAGTCATGTGTGCTATGAATAAGTGCTGAAAAGGGATCTACATTCTTCTGACATGCCCAATAAAGAAATCTCTTTCATTTACTAGCATACAGTTTTCATGCAGATGGTTTATGAGAGGCTAAAAGTATATTTCAGACAGAGAAGGAGAGCATAGGTTGTCTGGCTATTAATAGAACTGGAGAAATTAAGTTGTCAGTCTGAGGCTTGAAATGTTAGGGTGAATCATGTCCATCGATTGAGACAGGAGGTCTGGAATTGGACCCAGAATCCAAGGTTATTGAAGTACGTGAGGCCAAAGGAAAGGAAACCAGACCTGGTGAGGCCAGTAAGGTGCAATGAGAATTACTCTGCTCTTCAACCTGGCAGCTTTCTGAAGGAATGTCAGTATTAATGGAGTCGGGGGAAAGGCAGAAAGGAAAACAGGGGGCCAGCTGTGAAGAAAGCATCCCTCAGTGATCCCCCCCTTGGGGATCTCTCACCTTCATCGATGTCAGTGCCTTCAGTGACAGATTTTTCTGGGAAATCCAAGTGCTTCCTCTTGCACTTCTTCCTATGGACCTCATCAGTGGGATTCTCTGGAGAGGTGTCAAAAGAAGAGGGGACGCCCTGTTGGGAAGCCTGGGGTTTTGCTACTCACTGCCCTTGTGAAGAGAAGGGTTGAGGTGCTGTGCATAGAGCCGGCAAAGGACCCAAGGGGGTAGGAACAGTCAATGTCTAGAAAAGACATGGCTCTCTCCAACACCTCGAAAGCCGACCTCCCTAGTGAGGAAAAGACTCTGGTTCAGAAGGAACAGACCACTGAACCACAGCCCTTTCCTGTTCCAAAGAGTCTCTCTGAGGTGGAAGCCGGAGCCAAGTTCATCCATCCAGTGTCTTTGAGCCTTAATGAAGGCTCCAAAAACTTTGCAGTCAATTCTAAGGGCCCAGAACTGACCAGAGAACTATGGCACTGAGAAGTCTCTGGTTCAGAATGGACTGAAGAACGCAGAGCAACTCTCTAAGTCAAAGATAATTTCGGATCAGAGGATGACAGTGCCAGCAGATTTGGATCAAAGGACCCTAAAGCTTCTGAAAAAGTCAGAGGAGGATGCAAGATTGAAATAGTGATATGTGGCTCCTGACACAAGGGGGTAGGAGCCAAAGTATCTGGAGTAAGTTCCTAAGCCCAGAGAATCTTTCTCACCAATCTGTCCACACATTCTTCTGTGATGTGCTTGGAAGAATGAGTGGAAACTATGGAAGGAGATTTCCGTCTTTGTAAAAGAACAGAAGACACTCTAGATGTAACCGGATCCATAGAAGGCGGGTACCTAATCCTTGGCAAGAAAATGACACACTGTGCCAATTCAGGGGATCAACTTTCGATTCCAAAGGCTTCGGCACTGAAGGAGACTTGTCCAATGTAGTATTCAGGTTCACTGTAGATGAAGACTCTGTAGCATATCTAGATTTAGGTTTTGGTGCTGAATGTTCAGTCGGTGCCAGGGATACAGGACTGCTTTTACTCGGATCCAATAAAATAGGAACCAAAGTTTTTTGTTCATTTATTGTCAGAGTCAAAGGAGAAGTCGATACTGGCACAGGTCTTTTCTTCGCCTTCTCAATAACTTTTGAGGAGGTCGAAGAAGGGCTGGAAATATTAGATATGCCCTTTTTTAGTTTATCTGAATGGAAAGCTCCAGATAAGGCCTCTCTGAGGAAGGTAATAGCCCTTTTAAAATGAGTTTGTTCTTTCATTCAGACTCTGAGAAAAAGCATGGCATACAGAACAATCTTCTTGAAGGTGAAGTAGGCCCAAACAATATACACAGAGATTATGAGAATCAGAAAAGGGTATTTTATGGCCAAGCTTCTGACATTTTTTTTAAGCCAGCCAGTCCTTTATCCTTGTCAGCCATATCTTTTGTCACACAAAAACCAACAAGTAGAAGTATAGGAAAAAAGTTTTTTTTTTGTTTTTTTTTTTTAATAAAGGCAAGGAGAGAGAGAGAGAGAGAGAGAGAAAAGTGTATCAACGATGACATTTCAGAAATACAATGAGTGTAACGGAAAGCTACTAATGACAGTAACTAGAGTACCGAAGTACAAAACAAGAGAAAAAAAAGTCACTTATAATTGGAAAAGATTCCAAGTAGTCGCTAAGTAAGGGAAACAACTGTTTGTTTGTGTCTTTTGGCTTTTCCCGGTTAGGGGTTGCCACAGCGGAACTCCGGTCCGCTAATGATTGGTAGTGGATTTTTACGTACCGGGTTACCAGCCCTGATGCACAACCTTCAAAGAAGGCACGACCCATTCACATATGCCTCCACACAGAAGACGCTCTAGCTGAGAATCAAACAGGACAACGTCTTGCTATGAGGCAACAACGCTACCGCAGCACCACCACTGCACCAATTAAATAGGTGAAAGGTAAAACTTTTAAAAACAAAGAGGCAAATTACAAACATTTAGGACTTATTTGCTCAGGAGCACTGTGTAGCCATGTCTTACTCGCAAAGTGGCAAACAAGATCTGAGGTCCTTAGGACTGATGCATTCTGGGTTAGGGTTAAGCTCAAGAGTTTTTGGTTACCACAAACTATAGTACTGGCCACGTTGGATCTGTGGGATTAGATCTGAACCACAGTTTGAGAACAGAATGAAAATTGACATCAGATCAATATTTCTCATTACTAATTCTAAAGCTCTCTGCACTCCCCCTCCTCTTTTCTTTGGTTTCAGAGCTACCTAACAAATAGGATGTAAGCAGTGAAACGGAAAGATGACTAGTGATCCTTTTTACCCGCGTCTTTAGGGGTCAACCAAAGATCAATTCTTGGGCCACTGTTATTCAGTCACTTCACAAATGATCTTCATTCAGCCACAAAATATGCCACCATAGTTCAGTATGCGGAAGACTGCGCTTATCTGCACAGCTGGAAATCTTACAGAACATGGCTAAATAAAGCTCAACTTCTCCTTAAACCCACAAAGACTAAACTAATCTTATTTACTCAAACATCTCTCTTTCCAAAACACCCACTTCACTATACATTCTGCCAGCAACACCAAAATAGAGCAGGTCTCACATATTCAAATTCTAGGGGCTACGATAAATGTTGAAATGAAACTTCACCATCACATAATACAAATAAACAAAACCCATCAAAAGCTTTGCTTACTGCATACGGCCAGACCCAATCTTACTGGCAGAGCAAGAAAATGCACAGCCACAACCTTCCTGTTGTCATCCCTCCTATATGCCTCCCCAATACTCATTCATTTTCAAACTACATTAATATTAAAAATGGAATAGTGATATAACAAAGTCGTTAAATTTGTAGCTACCACTCAAAAACTTAACCATCATTAAAACATCTTAACCTTCCACAACGTCTAACCTTAACACAACCACTAGTAACCTACAAAAATATACATCAATCAGATAAATGTTCTATTATACAATATTATCCTACCCTACTCCCCAAACAAAGAGCTCAGATCTGAGGACAAGTCTCTGCATACTATTTCTAAATCATATTACTCATCATGTAACTCATTTTTTCTCAAACTGTGTTTCAAAAGCATGGAAATCAAATCTTCCCTCTCTGAAACACAATCTAATCTCATTTAAAATTCACATAAAGCAGTATCTACTTAATACATGGTTATGCTTTTGCTCTGCTTAAACCAACTTGGCTCAACCCATCTAAGATTAAGAAGTCACATACTACTACTAATAAAATCAAAAGGTCATACATTACATGGATTCAACTTTCCATTTTCCCACTCAAGTCTTTTCATCTCAGTACTTTTTCTCACAGAACATCCATGTACACTATCATTCATCACTTTCCTCCTCCTCTCTCATATAACATCTACTGTCTCTAGCCTACATTTTTTCCTTTTTCCCCTTCTCTCAGTATTTTTCACTTATCTTTCCTGCTTTATTCACTCTTTTCTTACCTTTTTCACCTTACCTCCTCTTTTACTGTTGTGAGACTACTAACCAGCATCTCAGCTGTTTTTCTTTTAGTTTATATATAACAATGAATACTTTTATCTTGTTACTTTATATTTTAAACTCATTATTTCTTCCTTGTAACTTAGTATAATTATAGCACCATTATGTCAGTGTTACACAATATCACAAAATTACATCCTATTGCATTGTCCTTTAAGAAATTGTATTGTACAGCATTGTATAATAGGTCTCTTTCTTTCACACTTTCTATTTCATGACTCTGTACTGTTTTACAACTCAGGTGTAATCAGCAAGATTACCTGCTCCCCTCCAAACAACATGGTTTCTGGCCTGGATGAAGTATTACAACAGCACTTTGGTCCCTACTGGATGACATCCTGCTAAAACTCTGATGATGGCCTACTTACAGGTGCCCTATTTACAGACCTAACAAAGGCATTTGACCTCACTGGCCACTGTCTTCTCCAACATAAACTAATTGAAATCGATATCAGCCCAGATGCTGCTCCATGGTTTAAAAATTTCCTCACTGACAGACACTTCCCAATCAGAATCCGCACCTATTACCAAAGGTGTACAAAAAGGGATCCATTCCTGCCCCCCCTTCTCCATATTCATTAACAAACTTCCTTGTGACCTCCCCCATTCAATGTCAACTCCAGTCAGATTTAGAGGAGCTCCACCAATGGCTCAAACTATTTCTCAACCCCACCAAGACCAAACTATGCTTTTCTGGAACTCTTCAGAAAATTCACCAAGCACCCGACTATCTTTGACCCAACAACCATTCCATAAAGGCAACCTCCACCTTCAACTACCTAGGATTATGGCTTGATCAATCAAGGATGTCCACACAAAGTGCATGCCAAAACATACGCCCTTCTCTTTTCCTTTCTCAACTTGAATATGGGCTGCTAATTTTTGCTGCCTCAAAGAAAAATATAGCCCAGAGTGTGACAATCTGTAGCAGCACCTATAAGAGATGTAGGAATTTAAAACAAACATTATAATACAAGAAAGAATGAACATTTAATAGAGAAATTAAGAAAAGTGAGACATGGTTCCTATTACTATTGTTCTTTTCTTAAGTAGATTATAAAATATACTGCTTTTATACATTCTGTAACTAAAAAGGTATTAAACTATGTTTTCAGAGCCACATGTTGCAAAACATTTTATCAACCTGTTTATGACATATGTCCTAGATTCTTCACAGGTAAGAGCAACAGGAAGCTCAAGGAATGAATAACAGAACACTTTTCTGACAGGCAAAAGGCTACAAATGCTTTATTGAAATATTATGGAAATTGGTACAAAACACAAAAGTGCTTCAAAACATTTTCTCCATTACAAAAAAGTGGAGGCACAGTATTGGATAATGAATTAAATACTAAATTACTGGAGTACAGATATAGCATGCTTACATGTTATTTTACCAGGTCTGAATAAATCATTCAGTGTAAACTCTGTTAAAGATAGAGAATAAACTGAATTACTATAATGTTAACATTATTTATAAAGTGAAGTGCTTTAAATTGTATACTTTATAACACATTTTTAAGCTGTATTGAAATGCAATACGATTTGATGTGACTATTTAAAGTTTGTTGGAAGTTCTTTAACAGATGCACTGAGAAAAGAAGTTTGCCTGAAAGCTTTGCATTTAGTTTTATATTAAATTTCATTGTGGTGGTTTGGAGTTTTTTTGTTGTTGTTTTAACTACTACCTGTTGAGCTCCAATGTTAAAGCTCCATTTGGATTTGTGCTTAGTATCACCAACTTCATGAATCCTAAGAACAGGCTACCGAAAGAAAAACAAATTTATGATCATAGTAGTAAGACACCAAAAGTGACTTTCAAGTTGTGAAGGCATTGTCCATTTGAAGTGAAGTACAGGATAGTAAACTGATAAGTTTCAAGTCTCCACTGACTTTTCACAGGTCTATAGCTCTACCCTTTACGATGCAGCAAAAGGCCATTTTCTATACAGAGTGACAGCTGCTTGAAGGACTAGGCTAGGAATAATGTGAATGAGCAGTCAACAAGTGCTTATCCATTCCAGGAGGAATGAGACAAATTGGCTCAATACACCTGCATTCATGTTGCTGTTGTCAATGCATGACTGAGAGAAAAAGTAGAGCCTGTACTGACAGTGGTGGGCTGCTTGTTCTGGAGATTACCAAATGTGAGTGTGTGCATGGACCCTCCCGAAGTTAAGAATCTCAGACCTTGTAATTTGCCAAGAAGACGGCGACAGGACCTCCTGCAGGACCTCAGCATGACCCGCTCCACATGGAGGAACAAATTAAGTTGGATGTATGAAAGGGAGCCTTTGGGCCAATCCTGCAAACTAGCCAAAAAAAAGTCTGATGTTGGGTACTGAATTCTAAGATGTACTGCAGTACTGGCATAATGGTTAAGAAATTTCAAAGACTGTTTCATATAATAGTATCACCTCCTTTTAATATGTAGCAATAAAATGAGATGATGGGTACATACATAACTAACTAAAACTTATTTACAAATTTGTACATCTAAAATGTGGCTTAAAATATACATTCTGTACAGTGATTATTATTAAAATCAACATAATATACACTTTTACTTGCACAGTTTGTCAGATTCATATCCATTTTTTTAATACTTTATTACTCCCAGTTCATTTGAAGCATGTGGTAATAACATTTATAATCTCAATAAAAAAAAATCTCTACAATTCATGGTGCAGGTGAAATGGCTGATACAAGAAGTGTTTCTTTTTCCTCTAGTTTCCAGAAATTCAACACCACACAACACCATGCTCTATGGTACAAACTACACAGACAGAAAATAAATCCTTACCGAAAAATATACTGATAGACAACACACATTTTGAGGGACAGTACAGAAGACCATTCCGTATGTTATCCTATCTTGAAATGTTAATGCAAAATGTAATGAAACAGGATGTTGACATTTTAGTATATTGGAACGAACTTAGTCATAGTTAGTGTGCTTTTTTTTGAGGTTGTGGGTCTCAGAAAAAGGCATTTTTTTTAAGGTTCTTACTCCGCTTTTTCCTTTACTCCACGCTTTTGCAGCCTTACAGTTAGTATAAAAGAACGGGGCTGTGAAGGCAAGCCCCCAAAATCTGAGGTAGGGAGGCCACACCACCTGCAAAAATTGATATTTATACTATTTTGGTGAGGTTCCGCAGATCAATTTTGTGAGAGAGTGAGGTTGTGACATTGTGTCTTCTTTTAGGGAAATGTGACTAGTCATAGAATAAATCTCAATTTGCATTTAGGCTTATTCACAGAATAAATCTTATTTTGCATGTATTTCGTCTTTTTTCTCCTAACTGTTACAGCACAGAGAATGCTAAATATTTTCACGAGTAACCTGGAATTACCGATTCAATTAACAGACTTGCTCAGAATTACAAAACAACCTGAAGCTGGGATTGTCATTTATACCAATAAAACAAAATGAATGACTGTCACCACAGACTGTTAGCAAACTGCATGTTAATCCCAAGTCAACCCATCTTGTATAATCACTTGATGACAGGTCAAGGAGTGAAGGATGCAGAAAAAAAAAAAAACTGCAATCCATGCCTGGCGACTTCAAGGGCATCGTTACCTGTTCAACCAAACTGCCAGATTTAAATCCGTTATTATACATAGAAACCAGAATGTGCATGCTAAAACAAACCACAGACATCCCAAGTCTGGTACCATAAACTACTCAGCCATCTTAACATTCAGACCAAAATGCTGTCTGTGCAATAAAGCATCTGTCTGTCCAAGTGAGTAACTATGGAATAATGCCACATGATCTGCAAGTACGGAAAGTAGGACAGCATTGGAAACAGCAGAACAGGCACTACTACTCAAGTAAGCCAGAAGCAAAAATTGGGATGACAGTCTATGTATTCTTGCAACATTTCAAGACAGACTGTTTTCTACTGCTATTAAGAGAAAAGCAAAAAATTCAAAGCTGTACTCCACATTACGTGGCTTAGTAGTTGGTAGTACAGCAGTTAACAATGCTGCCACTAATGCTGGTTCACAATCAGACAAATGACTGGTGCTAGAAACATGACCTCAAGCTGTATACCAAAAAATGCATCATCCCCTTTGAGGAGAGTGGTGTCCCCACAAATTATCACATTAATAACAATGTCCTAAGCATCAGTTGTGAAGGATTTGGGCACCCAGGTTGATAGCAACCTGACTTTTGACCACCATGTTGCTTCTATTGTACGGAAAGCCTTCTACATGGCCCACCTCATAAGTAAGGGCATCTCATCCAGGGACAAGGAGGTCATAACATTCCTGTATTCTTTCCTTATAAGGCCCATTATTGAGTACAATGTCACTTTCGGCATGCACCTCGCAAAGCACATGCAGCAGCTGGAGAGACCGCAGAGGTTCCTCACCAGGAAAATCCAGGGCTTCAAATATCTACCACACACAGATAGGCTAAAAGCCCTATCCCTCTACTCTGTTTCATACAGACTCCTCAGAGGTGACCACTGTCTGGCATACAAGGCATTCATGGACCCCACCTTGATGGGACTTCTGCATATAAGTTCCACTCAAGTAACCCGCACACGCGGCCTCAACCTGGTCTGTTACATCAACAAAACTTGTTGGCGGGATACATTTGTGTCCCAGAGACTCCCCCATCTATGGAATAGACTCCCTCTCCACATCAAGCAGAGTACCTTGTTTACCCCTTTTTAAGCGCAACCTAGATAACTGGATGGGAAACAGAAAATATACCCCTGGGATTCCACCATGTCCCTGCTAGACAGGGGCATTGGGTGCTGATTTGTCTAAACATGGGCTAAACTCTTTGCTAGGCTTATAAGGGCCTCAGGGGCAGTAGCCTAATAACCTCCTATGATCCTATGAAATGCAAAAAATCCAAAGCTGTACTCCACATTATGTGGCTTAGTAGTTGGTAGTACAGCATTTTGCAGTGCTTCCACTAATGCTTCCTGCAACAAATGGAAAACACTCTTTCTGAAAACACTGCTACCCACACATTTAAACTGTCTGTTAATCAAGACAGGATATGGCAATACACCATACGTATCTGTTAACCAGGTGGGGCAGACTGGTCCACACCATATTAATTTACTTGTTAACCAGCCAAGAGGTCCAAGGACTCTTCACCTTCACCCAGAATACAAATCATGTGGAAGAATGAATATGAAATACTGCTAGAACAACACTGTTGACAACACACAAACACTACACAGTTGAAAGGACATTAGATTACCTACATGTGACAGGCACGAAGGACAGTGCTTCAAACAACATTTGACAGTAGTTAATACACTAGCAAATAAATTAAATAATTGTACTTTTGTAAAGCTGAGACACAGAAAGATGCAAGTAAAAACATGCACATTTATTTCAGTTATAAAACACTGTTATTGTTCTCCCTCTTACTTTAGAATTCACAGCAGTTAAGAGACGAACATCTAAAAGCTAGCAAAAAATGTAACTTACAGTTAAACAGTGAAAAAGCACAAAGTACACCAGCTCTATCTACAAGTTATTTAACAACTTAACACCATATACAAGTCAAATACAATGGGGAGGGCAGTGAGTGGGAATCTATTATGCTGGAAGATACTCTCCCTTGAATGACTTAACCTTGAATGATTTAACCTTTAATGGACAAGAACCTCATGACATGTCCAATCATTCCTAGGGAAAAACACCTGCAGTAGTAGCAAGTGTGATGTAGAAGTAAGACAGGATCCCCTGCAATACTGAGCCACCAAACCCTACCTTGAATATCCAGAAAACAAGAGCAGCCTAAGCAGAATAAGTCCTGATGTTGACAGTGTTTTACTGCATTTGTCATATGTGATGGGCAAAGAAATGAACAATCCAATTTGATAAAATCTGTTAACTTGCACATAATGCCTGCTTTCACAAAGGAAGCAAAATGTTGTATTATCCTTTTTTTTTTTTTTTTTTTTTTTTTAAACAAACAATATACACACTGCAAATAAAGATCCAAGGTACAGAACAGTCCTCCTTTGTTCTCCAGTTCAGAGAAAAACACTGGCTCTAACTGTACTAATTCAGAAAGGCACCAGAAACTACTTGTGTGGTTGTCACAGCCATCCTGCAAAAGCTGCTTCTGGCATATCAAGGCCTGTAACTTCAAAAATCCTGTTGGCACTATGAACTGTGTTTTATAACACAGAAACTTTCAGTTCACAGAGGATGCTGGTTTAAAGGGTGGTAAAACTTAAACCCCACACTAGGAAAAGAATATGTAGGAAGTGGCCAACACAGGATTCCTCCTGAAGGTTTTAACTGTAACATTTGTGCAGATATTTTTTTAATTTTTATTTTTTTGCCAATCAATTCAGTGGTATCTTCAGAGCACCCTGGATGCAACTCTTATCTAGATGGGTCCTGTCCCTATGGACAGGAAGGCCTCATGGCCACCTTAGTTATGAACCCTCCCCACCAAAACCAGGGAGAGGAACAAAGTGGCCAAAGCCAGCATACTTTAGCAAACTGAAATCTTTAGTGAGAGGCCTTATACCCATGTACTGGCTTTTCTCCTTAGGGGGCACTGCCTGCAGTTAGTAGTGGCCTAGAAGTGCTCCAACCACCCTAAGGGGCAAAATTAGCCAAATCTTCCAGCACACCTAGCCACAGTCACCATGGCAAACTCCATTCCCCACAGGCCTGTAATAAACAATATATTATCCAATGCTTTCACTCAAAAAGACAGGCAAACATGCAAAACCTCATCATTCCTCCCTACTACAACGGCAGTTCCTACAAGTTAAACCCAGGGAAGGACTTGGACTTTGTACAGATTTTATGGTAAAAAGAAAACATTCAGAAACTGCAGAAAAATGTGCAGTGACAAATTTTAAGCCAAATCTGTGTTGGAGATTCAAACAGTAAAGTAATCTTGCAGACTTCTAGAATTCTGGATCAGTACACATGCCAGCTACACAGTAACAGAATCTTTTCCACTGAGATTAATAAAGTTGCTTTTAGCAAAGAAAAAAAATCCTTAGTCCATAGTGCCTTGGTTGAGGACTTCATGGAATAACAAAAGTCTTGAACAAATGCAAATTCACATTTAAATACACAGCACTGAAAAAAATTGCTTAGAACTTCTACAGGTCTAAGCTACACTAAATAAATCTTGACTATTAGATGAGTTCTAGATACAGATAATCCAAGTCTGTTGTTGAGCACAATCATTTTATTTATCATTTGCTAACAGGGCTCTTTATAGCCACAACTCAAAGACAGTAATTATTGCAATTCTGAGAAAAAGAATAATAATACAAAATAACATTAAGAAATTGAAGTTCTGTAGAATATATACATTTTCAGAGATAATTTTCAACCTGGAACAAACGTGTAATAATATTTAGAATACAGCAAAATTGTAGAAAATGTACAGAATCATAAAGAAGAGATTTAGAAGATTAGAGAGACAATGTGAGGAGACAACGCTACCATATTAAAATTAAATATACCTTGGCTAAACCTCTTTTTAACCCTTTTAATCTCAGCCTTTCCATATATTATGTAACAGATTCTTACAGAACTGCCACTGTAATCCCACTCCAGAGGGGCAGCCCCAACATTGATCCACGGAACTGTAGGTACATTAATCTCACTATTCTTATATACAAAGCTATGCAGCACACTACATCAGAGTTCATTAATGCAGATGTAGCAAACCTTCCCGCCCATAATCTAAACCAGGCATGGGCAAACTACGGCCCGGGGGCCACATGCGGCCCGTTAAACGTTTTGATTCGGCCCGCCAAACTTGAAAAAATTTAATAAATTAACCTTGTTAATGTTTTATTTCCCCTGCAATTCTGATGTTTCCTCACTAGATGGCGCACTCTAGATATATTGGTTTTGTTGAGGTGAAGCGTAGGCCTATTACTCCACGTTTGCACTTTACCCTTTGACCCACCGCCCCTCTATGAAGGTGAGCGGACCCAAGAAAAGGAAAGTGGACAGAGAATGTAGAGTGTTCAATAAGGAGTGGACAACTAAATATTTTTTCACTGAACACCGATCATCTGCTGTTTGCCTGATATGCCAAGAAACTGTGGCGGTTTTTAAAGAGTATAATATTAGCCGTCACTTTGCCACAAAGCACGCTAATTATGCTAGCAAGCTCTCAACAAAAGAACTGGAAGCTGCTGCTGAGAAGTTGGCAGCTAATTTGAAGGCTCAGCAAAGTTTTTTTCACCGTCAAACTGCCATGATTTTATTGTAATGCTTTTCTTCATTTTCATTGGAAATTAAAGCACATGTTTTCTCCATATCCCAAGATGTGTATTTTTCCCCCAATGAGGTGATGTTTTCAAAGCATGCCATCTATCTGCTCCTGTTCCGGCCCCTTTGTCAAATGTTAGAACTCAATGTGGCCCACGAATCAAAAAGTTTGCCCACCCTATTCTAAACCAACCTGGCTTTGTCAACAGCAGATTCCATCTTTTTAACCTTGTAGACATCTTCAAAAAAAAAAAGGTTATGAAACCATGAACAGTCACTGCACTCTCATTGCTTAAAAGCCTTCATTACAATCATCCATGTAATCATTATTGGATGGCGCAATGGTGCAGCAGTAGTGTCACCTCACAGGAAGAGGTTCTCCAGTTTGATTCTCGGCTGGGGTGCCTTCTGTGCGGAGTCTGCATGTCCTCCCTGCATTCGTATGGGCTTCCTCCAGGTGTTCCGGTTTCCTCCCATGTTTCAAAGACATGCATCTGGAGCGTTTCTCCCTGGGCCTCCACTGAAAATTGACTTTGTTCCAAGTCAATCTTTCCCGGTAAACAAATATTAAATAAATAAATATTTATAAGCTTACTAAACATACTTTAAATCCCTATGTTGCCTGTTGGATAACTAGCCAGATGGGGAAAAAAAAGAAATGTACATAAAAATAGTGACACTTTTTTTGGGTGGGGGCTACCTAGCCACATGTCCCATAAATATATCTAGAAACACACCAAGGTAGGTAAGCCTATTTGCCACTGAGAAAAGCACACATTTTCTGATTCACTTCTGTTGTCACAAAACATCACCACACCGACCCTTGTAAACCTACTCCAAAAATTCACTTTACACCTTTGTATAGGCCAACATACAGATGCAGCCTTGAAATGTTATTTTTTTTTAAGAACTGAATGTATTTAAACTAAATTTTAAGATACTGAAAAGGCTCGAAAAAAGCCAAAAGAAGTTACTGATTAACTCTACACCAAAACAGGGTTACCTATCTTGATTTCCACGATTACATACAAAAATGTTAAATACAAAAACTTTTCTTCAAAACACTACAGAAAGCTATGATAATGCAAGTGAAATGCTAGGATATTAAGGGGAAAAGTAAGATTTTACTACAGTAACTCAATTCAAGCAAAGTTAAAATAAGTCTGCTCTCTTTGTGGTGCAGAAAGGTTCAATTAATGTCTCAGGTCCTGGGGGAACCAGTGAAGAAGGTGGACAGATGAAGAGTCATGACCTAATTGCTACTACCTGGGGTAGTGGGAAAGAAGTGTGGCTGAAACTTCATCGCTAATGGAGGCCTAGGCTCTAACAGGAAGAACAAGATTTACGAGAGGACAGGGATGCTTGAGGGATTACATCGCCCACATCAGTGTGTGACATCCTCACCTTTCTCCCACTGCATGCTAAACCTTTGAAAGCTTACAGAGACATGAGCAAAGGAAGTGACTAAGAATAAACAAACCCACCTAATGGCTGCCCAGATGATGGCACCAGACAAGTGCAACTCTTGCACTATAGGAGAGATGAATGGGCACAGGCTCTTACCCAAAGTAGAAAATAAATAATGATGGGACTGGAGAGCAGTGTGACTGGTGAACGAAATATGTGATTATAAATAAAGTACAACAAATTCTTAATTTTAGCTGAGGGGAAAAAACTGTCCTACAAACGGTCATGTTTAAATAAGAAACAAGTCACAATAAGCATATGAAAATATATTTTACTTGTTGACTGGGGAGAATACTGACTCATAAGGACCCTTTTTGAATTCAATCCAGGGACATTAACAAGGAGGAACAAACATGGATATTAGTTATACAGGACTAAAAAAACCTATAAAAGTTGCACAGATGAGTACTCTATTGTGCAAAGTAAATTTTAGAAAAAACATTTCCATCATCAAATCACTTGCAGAGTGTGTGTGTGTGTGTGTGTGTGTGTGATAGAAAGAGAGAGGTTACACAAAATGATGATAAAATTATAACAATAAAAAGATCAGTATTTGATAATGCAATGTCAAACAGGTTAGGCTTCCAAAATACATGACAAAGCTATGAGATACTAACCAGTCTTATTAGGAGATCCTGATTCGATTTTCCACAGGTTTCTACTTCATATAATACGTTTACACATACAAACCAATGAAAGTTGTCCTTCACAATAACAAATTTTTGATACATCAGCTTCATTTTTCTGCTAACGGCCTTTCCCCGTGAATAATGTGAGCTTTCTCTCATCAGACAGTATTCAAACTATGTCTCCTTGCAAAACTGACCTTAATGAAAATTGGTAGCATTGACTAATGTTGGATAAAAGGTTTTAAAAATCAAATCATCAGGTAGCACAGGTTGATAAGGATATTTGTTAGCAAATGTGCTCCTGTTAGCACTTGGAGTCAGACATAAGACAGCAGTGGGAAGAAGTGCACTTTGGGTATTGTTAGCTTTGAATTCCACTGCTTTTTGGCAAGAATAAAACAAGTATGTACATACCAAATAAAGACACACCCACTTATTTCATTGAAGACAACAGCCACAGTCATATGTATATTGGCATTCAATTAAAGCAAATAAATTATCCAGTTATTATATATATATATATATATATATATATATATATATATATATATATATATATATATATGTATGTATGTATGTAAGGCCTGGAACAACAGCCAATAATTCAATACCCAACACTGAAAGCACTTCCCACAGGACTCAAACCCAATCAGCACCACTGTCTAAACTAGGCAACACTAGGGGGTCATAATCTATACCAGGTCTCTCCAGGCATGCTGTACAATCAAGGGGAGATAGTTGCCAGTCTAAGCAAAGAGATCAGACTCTCTGAGCTCTTGTCCCCACCTACTGAGTCTCCGCCAAAAATTTAGCCTTCCAAGTCTGACCCTCTGCCATAAAGGGTGACCTTTCACCCTTCCTCAAAGCACATTCTCAAATTATTTTCATTGAGCCCAGCCTTTTTTTTTTTTTTATCCCCACGCCAAAAGTTGCAGACCATGTTCTGTTAGATGGACTCCATGGTCCCCATACACAAAGCAGGCTGGCCCACATTGCAGATTATCACAGCTGTTGCCTTTTAACCATAGTACTGAGGCACTGCAAAGAACTTCCCAACAAACCTATCTGCAAGTATCTTAACCCTTTCCACCAATGCCAATGAATAATACCTTATTACACCACTTTAGCCCAGGGCCTCCTTTCTTTTAACTGTGCTACAATGCCCACAATTTGCAGCCCAGCCTTACTGATGCTGGAATCTTTCTATCATGTTACTTTAACGTGGAGCCAGTGTTCTTTTAACGGAACCCTAATACTGTCAGCTTCAGTCTGTAAGCTCAGTAATGGACTGGTAGTAACATTATTACTACCCAAACAGAACATCAGAGCTTGGCAGACTTAACATGTCCATAGGAGATCCATCTCTTCTGCCTAGCCACCCAATCAAGTCTATTCTTCATTAAATCACCTCTACTTACTTTCCTACCACTACCATCATGATATCCCTTCCTCCCAAAATCCTTCAACTGTCTTGCTTCCTTTTCCTGCTTATCTCCCTATACCACATCACTTCCTATACTCATATCCACTTACTCCCTCCTCCTCTTATTCCCCACCTCCACCCTGTCTCTCACTATCACAACTTCATTAATTCCTTCCTTCCCATTACTCTTCATGAAAATTAAGCTTTTTCCCATTTCAGATGTAAACCTTAAATATAAACCACACTTCTACCAGCCGCCTCCATCTAAAAACAAAACTAAAAAGAACCTTCCCCATCACACAATGATTCACTTAGCAGGGGACATTCACCCCAACCCAGGTCCTACCTTTCATCCCACAAACCCCCCTAACAACTACAAGAAATCCTCTAACAAACAACAACTCAAATTCCTTACCATTAACGCCCAAAGCATAAACAATAAACTATCCCTCTTCCATGCCTGGCTCAACCATAATTCCCCTGATATAGCAGCTATCACTGAAACCTGGCTAAAACCTCACATTAATGACTCAGAGTTCCTACCCCCAGGATTCCATTCTCTACGATGCGACTTGACCTAATAAAAGATGCGGTGGTGTTGCTCTAATCTACTCTGACCTCTTGACCATTACTCCCTACCCAAACCCTATCCCATCATTCAATAACACTGAACTAGTAATTGGCCTACTAAAAATGAACAACCATAAAATTATCTGCATCATCTGTCTCTATATTCCTCCAGGCAACAATACTAGTACTCTAGAAGACATCCTATCCTGGACTTCCTCTAATATTAATCTAGAAACCTTAATTTTAGGTGATGTAAACATTGATTGGAGTAAAATCTCAAACCCATATCCCTCAATAACCATCAACCTATTTAATTTCTCCCAACTCATTAACTCCACTACTAGACCAAACAAAGCTAATCCTCCTGGCTCCATACTTGATTGGATTCTCGTATCCTATCCTAACAAAGTTATAAAATCTGACACCTCTCCAGACCCTCTAGGAGACCACCTCCCTGCCTATGCCATACGAGCTACCCCCCCACTCCCACCACTACACTCACACTCAAAACCTAACTTCAACCCTACTTCCTTCTCTGACTCACTTAAACTTATCAACTGGAACCCTTTAAAACTACTACCACTAGATGAAGCCGTCCACTATTTCAATTCAACATTTCTGACAACCCTTAACTCTGTAGTCCCACCTAGAATTATAAGACTTAAGGCTAAAACCTCCCCTTGGCTCACCAAAGATACAAAAAAGCTAATGCTCCTAAGAGATAAAACCTGGAAAACCTACCATAAACTCAACCAACCTGAAATTCTCCTCAAGTACAAGCAGTTAAGAAACCTTACCAAGAAACAAATCATTAAAGATAAAAAATCTTACTACATCCGACTTCAAGAAAATCGTGCTAGAAACCCCAAACAATTCTGGAATTCCATCAATTCACTCCTCAGACCTGGTACTAAAAATAACCCCTGTCTAGATACCAGCAAATCTGACATCGAAATAGCCTCACTATTTAATTCCTTCTTCACCCCTTCCATTGCTGAGCTAACTAAAACATTTCCTAACAATCACCTATCTCCTGCCACTATTCAATCTTCCTCAAACTGTTCTTACCCACCCTCTTTCAAACTAAAACCAGTATCTACCGACCAAATAAAGAGACTCCTTCATAAACTAAAGCCCTGCTCCAATGCCCCCGATAACATCCCATCTGCCTTCCTAAAAATTGCTTCTGACACTATTGCTCTTCCCCATCAGCATCCTAATCAGTAGGTCTTTACTTGAATCCTATGTACCCAAACTATGGTGTACTGCTTACATCCTACCTCTTTACAAAGGTGGCAAAAACTGTACAGTCACAAATTTCCACCCTATTGCCATTCTCTCCCCTATATCCAAAATCCTAGAAAAATGTATCCACTTACATCTTCTGCCATTCCTCACCAAACACCAACTTCTCTCTCCTACCCAACACGGCTTCCGCCCAGGACACAGTACTAACACTGCCCTTCTCTCCTTTTTGCACTCAGTCAACTCTGCACGTAATTCCGGTAATATAGTATCTACTGTCCTAGATTTATCAAAAGCTTTCGATACCATCTCTCACACGCACCTCCTTAATCACCTATCAAATCTCAACCTTGGCTCAGAATCCCTTTCCTGGTTTTCCAGCTACCTTTCTAACAGATCCCAAGCAGTAAAATGGGGTCAAGCAACCTCTACTTTTCTACCTACCCCTACTGGAGTACCTCAAGGTTCCATACTCGGCCCACTACTATTCAATATCTTCATAAATTACTTCCACAAGGCCATCCCCAACACGACAATTGTACAATATGCTGACGATTCAACATTATTCTGCTCCGCCCCAAACCTAACAGACCTCCAAGTCCTAACCCAAAGTGCCTTCCCAACCACTGATAACTGGATGCTACAAAATCACCTCTCCCTAAATGCCAACAAAACTAAGATATTCCTTTTCTCTCCCTCTAAATCCTCCTCTCTTGACAAACAGTCATTCCAAATTTCCAGCCTCAATAACACCTCTATCGAAATCGTACCCTCCTCCAAACTTTGGTGTTACAATCGACGATCAACTAAAATTTAATTCCCATATCCAACTGAACATAAAAAAAACGCACATAAAACTAGGTCTACTGTATAGAAACAACCATTTCCTCTCCTCATTCCAGACTAACCCTTGCCTCTACCTTCCTCCTTATAGGTTCATAGGTTCATACTAGGCTATCTGCCCAAGGGCATTTATAAGCCTAGAGTTTTTGTGGCTTTCGCCACCCCTTTAGTTTGAAGAAAACTATGCCCATTATTTTGCTGTGCCTCTGTCAAGCAGTGACACTGAGGTAATCCCTGGGGTATATCTGCGATCTCCCATCCATTGGTCAAGATTTCTCTTGAACACGACCAGCGAGGTGCTCTGCCTCACATGTACCGGGATTTTGTTCCACAGCATAGGGAGTCTCTGGGTGATGAATCTGTCCCTCCAGCACGTCCTATTAATAACCATGTCAAGGTTTAAGTCTCCCGCCCTTGTAGTTCTGAGGGATCTAGATTTTTTGAGGTGAAGCATGTTCATCAAATCTGGGTTTGACATGGCCTTGTATGTCAGGCACAGGTCACCTCTGAGCAAGCGTGGCGACTGAATAGAGCTGGAGTTCTTTCAGTCGGGCAGCATAAGACATATTTTTGAGACCCTTTATCCTTTTGGTGAGGAACTTTTGGGGCCTTTCCAGCTGCTGTAGGTGTCGGGTCAGATACATTCCAAATGGGGCATTGTACTCAATCATTGGTCTGATGAGTGATGAGTACAGGGGGACGATGACCTCCCTTGATCTAGATGTGAATCCCTTCATGATCAGGTGGGCAATGTAGAAAGTCTTCCTAACTACTTTAGCAATGTGAGTGTCAAATGAAAGGCTACTGTCAACCTGGGTCCCCAGATCCCTGATAACTTCTTCTGTGCTCAGTGGATTGCCACCTATATGGTAGCTAGGGGTAACCATGTTTTTCCCAAAGGGTATGACTATGCATTTCTTGGCGTTTAACTTTAGGCCATGGTTCTGGCACCAGTTATCCGTTTCTGTGAGACCCTTCTGAAGGATATCTGTGTCAGATGTGTTTTCGACTATGGCGCCCAGTTTGCAGTCATCTGCAAACTTTGTCAGCCATAACCCTCCTGTGTTTGCTTGTACTTCAGAAAAGTAGATGCCGAACAAGAGTGGGCCCAGGACCGAGCCCTGTGGGACACCACTTGTGACAGGCTTTGAGTCTGACATGGCACCAGCAACTCTGACCCTGTGGGTTCTGTCACTTAGCCAGTTTGCAACCCATCTTGTGATGTATGGGTTTACATTTAAGCTGATGAGTTTTTCAATGATACCCGAGTGGGGTATTGTGTCGAAAGCCTTTGCCAGGTCGAGGTAGGCTGTATGGACTGCCTTTCCCTCATCAATGGCCTTGGTGACTGTTTCGAAAAAGTCAACCAAGTTTAAAAGGCATGATCTGCCTTTGACAAAGCCAAACTGGGTTGGATCCAAAGTCTGCAAGTTCCCTATGTCTTTATTTATGAGTTCCATTATGATCCTCTCCATGGCTTTGCAGATCAGGCTTGTCAAGCTGATGGGACGGTAATTTCCAGGGACGGTGGAGGCACCGCCTTTGTGAAGTGGGACCACAGTTGCCGTGCGCCACTCCTTGGGTACGTATCCTGAGGTGAGGCTAAGATTAAACAGCTGTCCTAACTGTGGGTTTAATTCCTCATTGAGTTCGTGGAGCACACAGCCGGGAACACCATCCAGTCCCATGGATGCTGTGTTTTTCGCCTTGGAGAGAGCAGTTCTCACCTGGGCGTTAGAGATGTTTGGGGCTACAATCCTCTGGTATAGATATCCCTCCTTTTGGGGGGGGGGGGTGTTTGCACTGAACCTGTCAGCCAGTATATTGGCGATGTCTGTAGGTTCAGTAATTTTCACATCATTTTGAACTAATTCTGAGCATATCTGGGAGTTTCCTCCCAGGTTTCTAACATAGCTAAAGAAGGCCTTATGATTGTCTTTTGAGTCCTTAGCGATTTTTTCTCTCAAAATTTGCCTTGGATGATTTTATGAGAGCTCTTAGTTTTTTACTTATAATGATCAAAGGTGTCTTACCTTTTAAGGATTTTGCTCTATCTTGTAGTAGCTTTCTCCTTTTGTTGTAGAGCTTGTTTATGGCTGGGGTCCACCAGACTGGACGCTTGCCTTTGATACAAAAAGTCTTTGTTTTGTTTGGGATTGCCTGATCCATGCAGTCCTGTAGGTGCTGGTAAGTCCTGTAGGTGCTGGTAGAAGGCATTTGTAAGTGATTCAGCGGCTTGAGTAATGTTTACCGCCGGCTCGGGGGCCTTAAAAGAGACCAAACTAGTCTTTAGAAGTGTGAAGTCGGCTTTTGAGAAGTTCTTCGCTGTGGTCTTTTTTATCTCAGGTGGGGGCGGGATGAGGACCTCCAGTGAGATTAGTTTATGATCTGATCTCACCAGTGAGGGGTATACTTCCGGTGTTGAACATTGTGATCCCATGTTCGTGATGATGAGATCAAGCATGTTTTCGCCTCTTGTGGGGATGGTGACTAGTTGTTCCATGGCATTTGAGTTTATGAACTCCAGGAACCTTTGGGCTAGAGTGTTTGGGCTTGAGTAGTGATCCCAGTCTATATTAGGGTAGTTGAAGTCACCTAGTATGATGGTGTTTGGAGGGCTTCCTACCCTCCTATATGGTGCCCCCCTGCTGACTAATCTTTCATCCTCTCTTACCACCAAACTAGAGCTATGCTACAACAAAGTCGCTAGATTTGCCACTTAACGCCAAATCCTCCTCTCATCACTGCTCCTCCCTTCACTCCCTAAACTGGCTTGAACTTCCCAATTAACTTAACCTCCTCCAACTCACCACAGCCTTCAAGCTACTACTACACCCTTCTAAATGCCCTGCCCTTTCTAATATTCTGCACCCGTATACCCTCATCAGACCACTTAGATCTTCTCAACACAACCTGATCACAGTTCAAAAACCCCAGCACCCTGCTGGCCAGCTTCTCTTATCCTTTACACTTGCTAAAAAATGGAATGCCCTGCCCTTGTCACTTAGGACATGTACCAACTTAAATAACTTCAAAACTCAGCTTCATTCCTACCTCTATCATAACAGAATTTGCAACTGCACTCTTCTGCCTACAAATCCTAAACTTTCTACTCCATTTGCCCCAGACTACCCTCCTCCTATTCTTCTTCCTATTCCTTTCTAAAAGTATTACACTTAGTGAACTACATAGTAAAATGTATTCATCATGTGTTGCCTTTCTCACTACACAAAATTGGAATTGTTACTGTTTTCTTCTGTAGTAACTGCCTGCATTTGGGCGTACCACGTGGAGTTATATTAGGTTAATCCACTTCTGCGAGTTAGATGTACTAACATAGTATAGATGGTTAGTACTGCTCCGTTCTTGCCCTATTCAGAACTGAAAGTTATTCTTTGTAACCAAACAAGCCCGCTTTATGGGTAAACCCTGTTTACCTCTTAGTTTTGCAGCCTTGTGAGTACCCTTAGGATATTGTGCGTTAGCTATAGAGGATTAAGATGCGTGTGTGCAGCTAATAGTTATTCAAACCTCCCAGGTTGTTGAGCGTTGGCTAGTGCATGTTATTTATTTTTTTTCTCCCATGCTTCACTATGCGCTTCTTTTTCCCCAGAGTAAATCCAAGCTAGTTACCACTCTGCTTGGAACTGCAGAACACCATATTTGTACTCTGCAGCATTTAACTACAGCCAGTTGACCGCGCGCCATTGCCAAAGGTGCAGTATATATTTATATATATTTTATTGTATTATAACGTATAACTATATAGCTTATAGATATAATAAAGTATTATATTGCACATTGTATTGTGCAGTATATCATTTATTGTTTTATAGCTTATAACCACTATCTCGCCCTGTAGAACAGAACTGTCCGCCGTGCTGTATTTTAGCAAATGCTAGAGAGTCTTTGTGCTATTATCAATGACTAAGGAGCACAGTACAGTGGACATTGTCCGTGTATGAGCTCTAATAGATTATATATATATATATATATATATATATATAAATATATAAAACTTCTAGCCCCTGTTCCTAAACTTACAAGCGGCATGATACACTTTTCTTCAGGGCTTGCCAAAGGTTAAGGAGAGCTGTGTACGGGAAATTTCCATGTGCAATATCACTCAGACCCTCTTTTTGTTCAGCTAATAAGTGGTACGCCACATAGTTTGGCTCCTGGGCTTACCGTGTCCTAGCTTCTAAGCTAGCCTGGATTTTTAGCGAACGTGATAAAATAGCGTTAATCTTGTATTGTTAAAGGGGAGCTCTTAAGATAACCCTGTCAGAGTCCTAAAGTGCCTAGCCGCCTCTCCTAATTTTTACACTACTACTACTATATACGCTATTTTGGTGGTATGGCATACAATGCACTTACTTTGTTTAATCACATGGAATCATTGCTTATGCTTGATTAAATACCAGTAAGCCTTGCTATATGTCTATAAACCTGTAATGAACGATTTTCCATCTGCTGGTTTGAACTTGAAAGCTGAGAACTACCAAACTGTATTTAATGTCTGCTTGTTTGCTAGAATTTGAATTGCTCTGTGTACTACCCGGTCTCTTAAATGTTTGTTTTCTTACACCTTCATTGAGTCTCTTGTCCCCACTGTTCATAGGTTTGAATCATCTATCCTACACTAAAACCCTAAGAATCTACCTACCTGGTGAAAGGACCCACTGCAAACAAACCAAACCAACTTCTTTAGAAAAAAGACTTGCCGTCCGGCTTAAGAACCCAGTTCACTAGGAGACAAGGAAGTATGTGTTACCTAACAGAGTAGTACTTTTCAACACTTGCTTAATATCTATTGCTTGTATGATACGCTACCTAGCCAGGATACCCAGCAGCCATACTCCCCTCTCTATTCCCTAAATACCTATACATATGTTTTCTCATTTCTTACTCTTGTGCTGTCTCCTGTAATTTATCTACAGTAGCACTCGTAAACCCTTTACCTTTTATCTCTGCTCCCTTGCGTCTGTTGCATTACAATATCTGACCACTAGACGGCAGCCTAAACTAGGATATCCCCTTGTACATCTATCCTTCACTATTTATTTTTCCTTCGAAATAAAAACTCTCTCAGGATTGAGCATTTCCCTCCTGCCCTATCTTTCCACTTTACCTTCTTCTTTCCACTAGCTTTGCTCTCTGCAACCACTTACTTTCTCGACATTGTTTCCTCCTTTCTTTGCCTATCCTTCCCAACTAAGGCACCAAGTAGTTAGCTGTTTGCTGATTGTTTCGCTCTCTTCCCTGACTTTCTCAGTTGCCTGTCTGAACCCGCTCTGTTCGCCCTGCGGGCTCACTCCGCTCCCCTACCCTACCAATTCCCACCCACCCCCAGTGGTCCTAGCCATACACTTCCTGTAACCCCACCCCTTCACATTTCTTGTCCAATCACACACAACTTCCACTTAATAGCCCTACCCCTTATATCTACAATTAGATAATTGCTATTCTTGGAATACTCCCTCACCTCTACCCACCCCTTTCTATTTTGCTTATATTCTACAGCTTCTCTCTTACAGCCACCTTAATTTCACATAAATTGTATACAGCTTCTCTCTTACAACCAATTTTGCTTTACTTAATTGTACACCTCCTCCCTCTACCTACTCTTCCTCTTTAAGCACTCCCTCCTTTCCCCCACCTGTAGTTTTACTTACTATACTCCTTTCATGAATATACCCAAACTCCTTAACCACATATCCTAATGGCCCTAACACACAAATCTATACTCACAAACCTACTACTCTTAACTTCAACTCTTACTTCTCTCACAATACCATACACATTAACCTTGTTTGAATACTCCTCTCTTCCTGAACACCACCATCCCTACCAGAAAACTCTACCAATTTCTCCACTAAACAACCTCAACCACAGTAACATTACCTCCTCTTCTATCTATATATTGCCTAAATACCATAGAGCTACCCATGTTAATTACTTCCATATAAAAAAATGCCCAAACAATTTCTACAAAATCCTTAAGTTTATACAATATCCTCACCAACACCCCCTATTAGATGGTGATATTCATCCTAACCCAGGCCCCAATACTGACATTCCCAATAACCTACACAACCTAACACCTCCTCCGATCACTACTTTAAATAGACCCTCTAACCCCCTCCTAATAGCTCACCTTAACATCCGTAGCATTAACAATAAAATTACCCACCTACATGCACTCTTAGATGTGCACTCATTCGATATTCTCTGTATTACAGAAACATGGCTAAAGCCCTCAACTTTGGACCAAGAGATTACCCCTCCTGGATATAATATCTTGAGACTTGACCGTAAAACCAAAAAAGGTGGAGGTGTAGCCATTCTGTATAAATCTGAACTCCAAGTTTCTCCCTTCAATGTGCTCCTACCATCAGATACCAATTCAGAAACTCTTAGTGCCAAACTTCAAATTAACAACTCCAAATCTATATATCTAATCTGCACATATCTCCCCCCGGAAACAATATCAACACTCTTGAAAACTTACTTAGTTACCTCTCTACCCACCTACCTCAGGAAACCATTGTATTAGGTGATTTAATATAGACTGGGTTACCTGCAGTTCCCTTAATCCTCCCAATCATATAAATCTTTATGGATTCTCACAAATTATAACCACTCCTACTAGAATCCATAAGCCAAGCAGCAAGGAAACCACTCTAGACTGGATACTTATAAACAGCCACCGTGATACTTAAAAAACCAGGAACCCTTCTTGACGATATTAATGACCACATGCTAACCTATATTATTAAACAAAGAATCCATAGCCCTACTACTAATAATTTTAAAACCTCACGTTCCAAAAAATTTTTTAACCAAGAGAGCTTCCAAAATGAACTGAAAGCATGTGACTGGTCACCTATGTCTCATCTTCCACTTGATGATGCAGTGACCTACTTTAACACTAGATTCCTTCAGATCATAGATTGCCACGCCCCCTATCGTTCTTCACGAATAAGGACCAAATTTGCCCCCTGGCTCACTAAAGAAACTAGGCAAAAGATCCTATTCAGAAATAAAATTTGGGCCAAATGGAGAGTCTCTCAATGTCCATCAGATCACCTTTACTATAAACAGGTAAGAAATGCAACCAAGAAAGATATTCTCAGAGACAAAAAACACTATTACCTTCACCTCCAACAAACTCATCAGCAAAAACCACAAAAATTCTGGTCTGGCATAAACAAACTTCTTCAGTCAGGGCACTCTAAAACTCCTGCCCCAACAGGTTTCAACCAAAATAACTCCAAGCAAATTCCTGATGCCTTTAATAACTACTTTACTGAAGCCATTCAAACCCTAGCCAATACTTTACCACCTATTACCACATCCCCATTAAATACCACAAAGACTCCATCTCCTACCTTTCAAATACAACCGATACCTATATCACTCATTTGCAAATTCCTTCAAAAACTAAAACCATGCACCCCTTCTGCTGACTGTCTTCCAGCTGAATACCTGCAAATAGCAGCAAAAGCTATTGCATATCCCACCTCCATCCTTATAAATAGAACAATTTTAGAAAGCAAAATCCCCTCCATTTGGAAAGTATTCCACATCATCCCTCTACATAAGGGTGGGTCATCTACTGAACTCTCCAACATTCGGTCTATCGCCTTACTGTCTCCAATTGCTAAGATAATGGAAAAGTGCATACACAGACAACTACTTAACCACCTTCTCCAAAATAATCTACTTGACAACTGCCAACATGGCTTTAGGCCTTTCCATAGCACAACAACTGCCCTTCTGTCCTTTTCTGACTCCATAAACAAAAATCGTAACAATAATACTTTTTCCTCTGCATTATTTATTGGCCTTTCAAAAGCCTTTGATATGGTCAACCATAATATCCTTATAGACATTCTAAAAGCCCAATCTCTTGACCCACAAGCATTAAATTGGTTTAAATCCTATCTGGAAAACAGACAACAAGCGGTATTGTGGGATAATAATCTTTCAAAATCCCTTCCCGTGAACACTGGAGTACCCCAAGGCTCTATTTTAGGACCTCTACTCTTCTCATTGTTTATCAATGATCTACATACCAACATTCCTCAGGCCACCTGCATATAATATGCAGATGACTCCACTTTAATTTGTTCAGCTAAGTCCATAACCTGTCTGCAGTCTCTCACCCAAACAGTATTTAGCAGTGTTGAAAATTGGTTCATACAACACTGCCTCCTCCTGAACCCCAAAAAACAAAGTTATTACTCTTTGCTCCAATTCACAAATCACCTCAACTGCACTTCACATTAACCTCCAACAATGCAACCAACATAGCCCCAGATACTTCAACCCGTCTTCTAGGAGTAACAATTGATAATAACCTTACTTTTGATTATCACATTAACTCTACTATAAAGTCAGTCAACAAAAACTAGGCACTCTTTACAGAATCAAACCTTTTCTTTGCCCTTCAGCCAGAATAACTATTGCCCAGACCCACCTTATGTCTACCCTGTTCTATGCTTCGGCAATATATACCAATCAAAAAACAAACAATCTCACCAAACTTTCCACCAGTTACAATAACATAGCCAGATTTGCCACTGGCACCACCTTTAGAACTCACCACTGTCTTAACCTAAGACAACTGGGATGGCTAGAACTGCAGAACCAACTACTTGATCAACAAATTATCACCCAAAAAATCCTTTACCACCCTGAAAATACCCCTATCCTCACTAACCTGATTTCACCCTACAAAAATCTTGCTATGCTACGCTCATCCAATAAGCTTCTAGTTTCCACTATTAAATCAAATAACAAAGCAGGAGACTCACTTTTCACCAACACAGTAGGTAAAATCTGGAACCAGCTTCCTACTGAACTTTCCTCCCTTGCTTCCACTATTCTGTTTAAAAAGCATCTGAAAGAATATCTTACAACTCACTGGCTATGTCCCTGCTCCAACCCAGACTGATATCTCTTTCACCTCCTGCTCTCTCTACACTTTTCTACTCTTCTGTTTTATCTCGCCTATCTGTAGTACAAAAAAAAAAAAAAAAAAAACACTTCATGTTTTTGGTTCTCTGTATTTAATCTTAGCTTAAAGCTACTAACTTACTCTGTAAACATTTGTTCTGACCTATCTAGCTAATGTACTATGTAACTAATATACTGTAATCCACTTGACTATTACTAGATTTTGTATTGTTTACTCACTGCAGATGCTTGGAGCTTTTCTCCCCGGGCCTCTACTGAAATGGACATGTATCCAGGTAGACTAGCCCGGTCAACAAATGTAAAATAAATAAAAAAATAAATAAATATTTGTAATTCAGGATGCCTATGACTTTGCATGTTCATTGATATTACCTTTGTAATCAAAATATTTGAACTGTAATAATTCCTTGTTTTGGAGCTTTTCTCCCCAGGCCTACACTGAAAACGGGCTACCAATGTCAAGTGGACCTCCCCGGTAATCAAACTGAAATAAATACATAAATAACAACCAACGTCTTTGCATTTCACGGCCCACAAGACAAGAAAACAGAGTACCTCAGCATCTCATTTGATCCTCTTTTTCCAACTAAAAAGATACTCAGCATTAGTAAAATTGAGATTTAAAATATGTACCTACATTTGGGACATCAACCTGCCTAGAGAAATCACTTCTACCTGCCTGTAACCTCTAGTGTGTTTGTGTGTGAGAGAGAGAGAGAGAGAGAGAGAGAGAGACTATGCAGCCCTGCCTCTATCCTCAATAACTGTGTTGTCAGGTTACAGCTGTCCGGGTCTAGTTTAATAAAATTATTTTGCAACAGTGCACCAAAACAGCAATTAAAGATGAGACCTATGAGGCTTCCCTATTATGCTACCTATTGATAAACTAGCCCAACCATTCTTCTGCATCACAGCTTGTACCTCGCAGAGCCCTTACTTCCTGCTGATTGCCTCTAGATTAATGTTAAGCTTGCTGCTGCTGCTTATCAGCCTCAAACAAAAACAGCCTGTGTTTTTCTAAAATCCATGGTCCCCATACACAAAGCAGGCTGGCCCACATTGCAGATTATCACAGCAGATAGATCAGCCTTACAGTTAAAAATTAGAAAACATTTATTTTGTCCAAGAGTAGGAACACAATGGTGCTGGATAAAATCAAGATGAATCCTACAAGCAGTTTGTAGAAAGTAGTAATGAAAGCTTTTTTCCAGGATTACTGTCAGAAACAGGAACACGGAGTTCTTTTGGCAAATGATGCATCAGCAAATGGATGGCTCTGGCTATAATAAGGAAACCTTCCAGCTAAAACACTTGAATTTGATGACCTCTAAACCAAGCACAAATGCCGGCTAGACATTTTTAAGATGCCGGGAAATGTGATTATGCCAAATAGGACTACAAACAGAGAATAAAACTCAGACTGAAATAGTAGAAACTGTCAGTAGAAAAAGCAAACTGGAATATGAAGGAAGGCAATATCACATATCCAATAATTCCATACAACAATTCTAGCTTAAAATTATATCAACAAAAATCACTTAATAGGTCCATCAGTGTTTCAGTTTGTTTTCTTTATTTAAAGACCACACAATCACTAATGAAAATCATAAAATGGACTTAAGATATCTGTACACTGATCAACAACTTAATCTCAGCTCTCCCAGTGTGAAAAAGGAAAATGAGAAATAAGAGCCACAGTGTCAGCTTGAGTAAAATTCAGTTAACTGGGTAGTAAGTACACTAAGTGGATGACAACAAAGATAAAATTTAGAGAATGTGAAAGAAAATCAACCACTAAAGGTGAAGAGAAAACACTGGCTGATATGAATCCTGCAGCTGTTCAGCTAAAAACAGTTCAAGCTTCAGCCCCAGTACAAAAGATGGCTTCCAGGAATTTAGAGGAAACAATAAATGTTCTCAGAAGTGACTGAGTATATCAACTCAAACAACAAAAGGCTGGAAAAAATAGAAGCTTTAACTAGCTATTCAGATGAACTAATAAAATTGCAGAAATCAGAGGATGAAATGAAGGAAAGACTGGCAGAATACAAGACTTTCCAAGGAGAGCGGTTTCAAAAAAAAAAAAAAATGACAAGAGTTAGAAGACAGAATGCACAGAGAAAATGTGTAATTTTCTGCTGTATCAGAAACTGGAAGAACAGACTGTTTTAATTTTATGAAAGCATAAATATGCAACTGGACTGGTACTCCACAGCAGGATTTGTTAACTGAAAGGGCATACTGAGTGTAAGCTTAAACCTGACCATCACAAAACAGACACAACACATATTTGTAAAGATGCTGTCGTACAAGCCGAAAGAGTTCAGCCTGACAAAACTGTGGTAGAATGGAAAAGTATAAAAAATTGGAGACAGCAGAGTGTTCACTCTACACCAGGCAGAAGAGAAGCAAAATTATTCCAGCAATCAGGGAATGTTGAGAGAGAGGCATGAGATGCAAGCTGCTGTGTCCAGCTGTCTTAAGAAAGAAAAGTTGCGTAAAACCTTATCATAACCTTAGATGTCCTTTTCTTCTGTGTTGCAGTATTCTTAACATGTCAGAGATGCTTCGCCCCAACTGACCTGATGTCCAGCCAGCATACAACAGCTTTTAACTATTGAAAGTACGTGGGACATCGCACATATGGCTTGTCGAACATCAGCCAAAAAGGATGTCCATACATAAAATCCTCAGACTTGAAATGCTGCAGGAGGAACACCAGTGAAAGAAAATCCGCCATTCCAGGAAAGAACAACATGGGGGGGGGGGGTAAAATACTGCAACATAGAACAGAAGGACATCCAAGGATATGGTACTATGCAAATTTGAATGCTTCTGTATATACCTTATATTTTGCTTAAAATTTAACTGTGGAGTTTTTCTCCCTGGGCTTCTGCTGAAAATATACATCCATCCAATTAGACTTTCTGGTCAACAAATGTAAAATAAATAAACAAACAAAGGTAAGCTTTTACACAACTATTCTATGTCCTTCTGTTCTAATGTTGCAGTATTCTTGTGGGAGAATACCAAAGCTTAGGAGGAAACCTGGGAGGAGGAAGGACCAAAGGAACTTTCCACAAAGCAATGAAGAATAGCTCTAGAAAAGCCAGCCCTGGATTTAGAAATACTATCCAGTTTGTAATCCTTGGTAAAAGTATGAACAAGTGACCAAGTGGCAGCCTCCAAAATGGTGTTAGTATCTAAACCCTTAAAGAAAGTACCAGAGGAAGCCACAGACCTAGTGGAGTAAGCCTTTACATGAACAATGAGACTCTTACCATAAAACACATAAAACGAAAAAGCCTTAAAAATCTAAGAGGAAATAGTCTGCTTGGAAACAGGCAAAACCCAGAGCCCTGGGATGAAAAAAAAAAAACAAAAAGCTGATAAGATTTCCTGATCGCCTTGGTTTTATCCAAATAAAACCAGAGTTGTCTATGCACATCCAACATGTGTAAGATACTCTTACTGGAGGATTGTAGAGAAGGGAAGAAGGTGGGCAACTGAATAGATTGATTAAGAGACAACTCATTCACCACCTTGGGCATGAAGGAAGGATTAGTATGTAAAGAAATCCTATCCTTATGAGAAACAAGAAAGGGTGGAGAGGCCGAAGCCTGAATCTCAGAAACCCTCCGAGCAGAGGTTAAAGCTAGCAAATGAACGGCTTTCCAAGTACAAAAGTTTAAGGAAGCTGAAGTTGCAGGTTCAAAAGGGGCTGCGGTTAAGTTTCTCCAAGAAATAATTGAAATCCCAAGGAGGAGAAACTGGTTTCCTGGGAGGATTAATGTGACAGACACCAATGAGAAAAAAGTTTGACTTCCAGTCCAGAAGCTAAAGGAGGAGTCCATGGCAGACAAGTGAACTTTCACTGAGGAATAAGCCAAACCATTCTTAAGTAACTCACACAGGTAGGAAAGAACAACTGGGACAGCCACTGAAAGTGGATCCAGATTATGTAAAAGACACAAAGTAGAAAATCTCTTCCATCTAGATAAGAAAGATCTTCCAGTATTGGGTTTTCTGGCCTCCTGCCATACCCTCAGCATGTCCTCAGAAAAAAGGTGTCTGAAAGAAATCAAAAGTTACAGAGTCAGCTGTAAAGTTGACATATGTGGATGAAGCAGAGATCCCTTGTCCTGTGTGAGCAGGTCTACTTTGTGAGATAACTTGTGATGACTGCCCTTGGCTAAATGGAAAAGAGGGGGAACCAATGCAGTATTTGCCAAAAGGGAGTCACCAGCAAGATTTATGGTTTGTCCTGCTGAATCTTGAGCAGAACTTTCTGAATGAGAGGAAAGGGGAAAAATGCATAAAGAAACATTCCCTTCCATGAGAAAGATAGGGTGTCCACCTTCCAATCCAGAGGATCTGGAAATCTGGCACAAAAAAGTGGAAGTTGTCTGCTCACAGGGGAGGCAAAAAGATCCACTACAGGAGTACCCCACTGATGGACCAAGTCCAGAAACACACCCCTGTGAAGCATACATTCATGTGATTGACTCATGGACCTTAGAGTATCTGCCACAAATTTTTGAGTGGATGATATATAAACCACTTTAATAGTTACCTTGTACTGAACTGCCAAGTTCCATGCCAACAGAGCCAATCTGCAAAGAAGATTGGACTTTGTCCTCCTCCTGTTTGTTTACATACCAGAGGACTGTCGTATTATCTGTAAACACTTTCAGAGGTCCTGGGTGGAACAGAGGATGGAAAGCCTGTAGAGCTAGAATGCGACTCATTTCCTTGATATTGATGTACTCCTTCCTTTGAGGAGGAGACCAGAGACAATGCATTTTATTTGATGCAAATGTTGCCCCCCCCCAACCTGTTTGAGGCATCTGTGAACAACTCTTATGTTGACTGACCCTGATAAAGAGGAAGCTCTAGATTCTGAGAAAATTGCTGAATCCACCAAAGAAGTTCTGATTTCAGGCATGGGAAATGAGGAAGTACAAACTCCAGAAGATAAGCATGCTGCATCCAAAGAGATTTTAGGTACCACCGAAACTTCCTCATGCAAAGTTTTGCTAGGAGCACCATAGATATTATGGATGCCATAAACCCCAGTAAGAAACCCCCTTGCAGTTAGACATGGAAGAGACATTAGACTGCGCAAAAAGGAAATGAGAAACATAATCTTTTCTGGTGGAAGAAAAGCCATCATGAGATTTGTTCTTAGTCTGCACCTCAAGAAAATGTAATCCTGAGACAGGGAAAGAAATGATTTTTTGAAATTTATTGTGAACCCCAATATCTGCAGGAGAGAGATGTAAACTGTAGATTTTGAATTAACTGTTCTGGAAGAGGTGCTACGAAAAGCAGATCATCCAGGTATGGATATACCTGAATTCTTCTGATCTTGCAATAAGCAATCACAGGGGCTAAACACTTTATGAATACCCTTGGGGCAGTAGATAGCCCAAATGACAAGGCAGAAAACTGAAATTGCAAGGAAGCCACAGAGAAATGGGAAAAAAAATCCTGTACAAAGGATGGATAGGTATGTAAAGGTAGGCATCCTTGATGTCCTGAGAGGCCATGTAGGCCTGAGGAGGAATTAAAGGAAATAAAGTCTGTAAAGACAGCATGCAGAAGGTCTGAACTTTTATAAAAGCATTTAAATGGGAAAGGTCCAGAATGGGCCTCCAAGGACAGTCCTTTCTGGGCACAAGACACATTCATGAGTAAAACACCCTTCCACTTTGTTCCAGAGGAACCTGCTGAATTGTAAATTTGAGTAAGTAATTCCTTTAGAACTTGTGGAAACCCATCCAACTGGTTTGGAGGAGGTTGAGGAATGCCCCTGAAAGGAGGAAAGTTTTTCCAAGTCATGAAATATCAGTGTTGGATAACAGAAAAAAAAACAGGAATCCTGAGTTATACTTCCCTAAGCTGGGGGAGAGAGGGATACATGAAGATAAAGTGGAGTAAGATTTGGAAGTGGTTGGTAGTCAGACTACCTGGCTTATCTGGAAAAGGCTGTTTAGAAGTACGACCTAAAAGAGAAGTAAGAGGAGGAGGAGGAGGAAGAACAAGTCTCTCCCCTAACCAAAGACGTTTTAGAAGAAAACTTTCTGTGGAATCTAGAGAGAGGAGAGAGAAAAAATTTGATTCAAGTCCTGAAGTTCCTTTCCATTTTCTTGAAAGGACTTAAAATAAATCTGTGGCTGCAGTACCAAACTGAGCACCGCTATCCAGAGGAGCATCCAGTTTTGCTTTGATGTCATTTGGCAGCTGTTGAAGCCTCAACCAAGAATACGTTTTAAGAACAGAGCCAGAAGCAGCAGTTCTAGATAATGCTTCTGCTGCATCATAACTACATTTGATTGAGCATAAGGTCCTAAAATGGACATAACCTGATGTCAGAGTCTGGAAGCTCTGAAAGAGATTGAGAGGCCTGAGAAAGAAAAGCCAAGGAATACCTAGATGTGTGTTTGATAATTTATGGCTCAGAAAACTAAAGTAGAAGTGTAAACATCTTGCCAAGTCTTTCCATTATTTTGCTCACCTTATCAGAAGAAGAAGCAACAACCTAGAGGATTTGTCAGAAGCAATGGATACCACAGCTGGATCAGATGACGGTAATTTGTAAAGGAATTTGCAATCATCAGACACATTATAAAATCTGTCAGGCTTTTTAGGTATAGGAGCCTGTGAATCTGGGACTTTAGAAGCCAAAGAGAAAGCATCCAAAAATGCTGGCAATACAGGTGGCACAACACAATGTGAAGGAGATTCCATTTCTGAAAGATCATAATACCTTTTTGCACCTCAGGGCAGCCCCATTTAAAGCATTCTCTCATCTTGTTAATAGTCTCACCAAAAGAAATCTCTTCCACTGCAGAATCTACACATTCTTCCTTAGGGGAAGCATATTCTAAAGGGGATGTAATTTGAGTGGAGTATGCCAAGGAATCCTCATCAGATGAAGAGTCACTTTCTAAGAACTCCTGTTCCCTACCCTCCTAACAGGGGAAGTAAAAAAGGGAACAAGCAACAGAAGGCTTAAGAGCCATTAAAGCCTTAATCAATCCCTGTGAAAATGTATCCCAGTTAGACTGAGGCAATGTAGGTGCTGGAAGATTTTTTTTTTTTTTCTTAGCATGCATATCTGCTTGATGGCAAGTTGAAGAACCAGACGTAGGCCTGCCTTCAGCGACTGACACCGGAATCTCTTCCCTAACTACAGTCAGAGTTATGTCTCTGGACCCTTCTAACACAGAGAGCCATGTTCCCCTTGTCCACCCAAAATGGATGTCTGCACTGACTCTGAGGACATGCCAAGGTTGGATTCTTTTACTGCCTCTGCAGTGGTACCCGCCAAAGAACAAGACCCCATCTCAGAGCGTACCTCTGCATCTTCACTAACCTGAAGGAATACATTGGCAGAAAGAGGTGCAACGGAACAGGATTCAGGCCTATGCTTACTGACCATCCTCTTCAATGTTGGCTCAGCAGAAGGACCCACAGAACCCTCCAAAACATCTTTAGCAAATCTTTTCAAACTCTGATTCTCTAAGTAGAGGCTCAAAGCCAAAATACTGCTTTGCAAGGTCTTTGTGACAAAGGCCTGACAAGCAGCACAGGAATGGTGGTCATGACTTGGCTCTAGACAAAACAAAGATACAGGCTGTTCTTATGTGGAATGTGCCTTCCACACCTACACTTGCCCTTCCTGGATGACATGAACTAAACAAAAATGGCAGTAGCAATAAAAAATTAAAAACCCAATGGGGCACACACCTGAAAGCTGTAATCAGCAAATTGAAATAGGCAGCAGACTGACATTATGAGTCAAGCATTCCAAATGGTGACAGAAAAGTTCAGAGAAGTATATGCGGACGTCTTTTTACAGCCGAAGTTCAACAAGCCATACATGTGACATCCAACACACTTTCAGTAGCTAAAAGCTGTTATATGCTGGCCAGACATCATGTTGCTTGGGATGGAGGATCTTTCACATGTTAAGAATACCACAACATTAGAAAAGAAGGCCATTATTTTTTGCTGGAGGATCAAAAACATTTTTTGATGCAGAGCAGGCTAAGGCGGAAATAAAAAAGTTTATCCAACAAAAAGTGCATCAGCAAACAGAAGGGGACCCTTCCTCTTCCCATTCTTTTGGCAATAAAGCTCATACAGAGACTTTGCTAGTGAAACATTTTCCAGTGTTCCAAAGGAAATGCTCGAGAAGCAGAAAAAAGCATAGGAGTTAACTAGAAGAATTAGGAGTACCTTGGACTTGAACCAGAGTCTGGCACTTGGAGAAGATGATGATTAGGAAGACCATGAGCACTGAAATTAGTAAATAAGTGGGAGACTATAAAGCATCAAACATATTTGCGAAATATGGCTTTGCAAGAAAAGTAGCAGAGAAAGACTGGATTGCTGTTAAACTTGTGGGTGGGACTAAAAGGCATATACTCCACTTTGTACTATTAATGTTTAGAAGGACACTAAAAGGAAAAAAAATAAAATATTTGATTTTATTAGTATTTGTATAAAACATTTCATGATATAAACTTCATGTTACACATAGTAAAGCAGTTTGTATAAGCATAGTCTGAGATATTTCAAATGTGGGGGTGGGTTCTTTTCATTAGCAGTTGTACGTGTTAAAGATATTAGAGTAAACAAGTACATATTTTTAGTAGTAAGAAATAACAGACTTTACAATATAAAAAAAAGAAGACAGGCTGGGCGAAAGCAACTTTATTGTTAATATGCTGTGACCTTGGGATGCTGGGGTGGGTGGGGTGTAAAAGTGTGCTAGTTTATTACATCTAGAATTAAAGTAAAATAAAACAGCACCAAAACACAGCAATGACCATAAAATAACATGGTTTTAATAAAAAATATAAAAGGTAAGTGCTTTTACACAATAAATGTGCTTCATCAGACATACACTGCAAAAATCCGACAAAATAAATAGCAAAAGCACTATCGTCATTTCAAATCATCCAGTAGAAACACATTCAATAAAACAATTACATTTAATTTATGAGACGTCTAGCTTTCAAAACAGGTTTAATGGAAGTCCTTCCATTAATACCTGGAAATCTATCGGCCTGCCTAATTCTAATCCATGAAAGCTCACAGTTCTCTGTGTAATTTCTAAAGTCACCCCCACGTATATCATGATCTATTGTCTCAATAAATCTGAAACCAAAAATATGCTCATTCCAAAATTCTGCATGGTGTTTAGCTAAGGCATTCTAATCATCCAATCTATGTATACAATACAAATGTTCCCTCGTCCTCTCCATGAGGGATCTGTTGGTTTTACCTATGTAAAAACAACTACAAGCCAAGCACTTAAGTTTCTGCTGCAACAATCCGCAGTCACATTAAACTGATAACTCTTGTCTGTAAACTGGATGAACAAAATCTATAAAACGGTCAATGAAGACACAGAAGTTACAACTAGAGCAACCACACATCCTGAACATTCCTGTTGTAGCATCCCCAGTTGGTGTAAATTTCTTAGAACATAGTTGCCTTTTCAAAGACTTCTTATTCTTGAAATTAAACCTGGGATGCTCACAAACAATGGAGCGAATTTGTTCATCTAGATGTAAAATAGACCAATTATTTTTAACAACCTGTATAATACTGTTAACATCACTAGTATAGTAGATGGATAAAGGCACTGTCCTTTCAGCTGTGATTAAATCATTATTATTATTATTATTTGCTACTGGTGGTCTACAAGAATAATACTAGATTCTAACAAATAATATTAAGGTCAAAAACGCTGGTGTACTAACTGAAATTATTGTCAACCAAACTTCCTAATATGGGGGGGGGTCAATGTGGAAAAAAAGAGAGAGAGATACAAGCTAAAAAACTGATCAACTTCAACCTAGACACATTAATAGCACTTCCTAAACAATGTAAATGGAACCCCTTAGAGTACCTACTTCTGGATGAAGCAGTCATACTTTTTGAAAAACAATTATTCAAAATGCTGTAGCACACTACTGAAAGAAGACAGTAGAGTCTACCCCAGCCTCATGACTAACACCCTCATCAAAACTAATGCCAAAACGAGATGAGGCTTGTGAAAATGGCACGAAGAAAAAGACAAGATATTAACCAAAGAGAATCCTAACAAAAACCGAAATTAACTTAGACAAGAAAAGCTACTACGTTTATTTTACTGTAACTTTTTGAATACTAGCAAACAGAAATTCTGCACTGCAATAAATTTTATAAAACCTGGCCATAACACCCAACCAAATGCGGTACTTGCGTATTATCGCAATCAGATTTTCAAGTTTGCCATACCCGCATACCTGCAGAGACAGGACAGCATGACACATGTGAAAGTGTCATGTTAACTGCTTACTACTGGCAAGAAACCTCCCACTGTGTTTTGAAGTAAGTAGTGTGTCACATCGGGTATGAGGCAGCAGAAAGAACAAAGGTGAAATTTACTGCTCCTCCATGGTGTGCCTCGTGTTTTGTGAACTCCACAGTTGCAGCGTGATGTGCAAAGCCCGCATTCCACATTAACGATCATCACTCCTTACACTGCATTGGGATTGTAAGGTATAAAACGGGTGGAAAAACATTTACTCACTGCTGTGTAATGCACAGCGAGTATATATCATTACATGAAGAAAAAGCAGGGAGTGATGTACTATGTCAACGTCCGCAAACACGCTTACATTAAGTAAGTACTTCAAGCAGATGCAGAACAACTCGGTCTGCAGTTGTGGTTATGGTGCAGACATTTACTGTTATGTCTGTAAAAGATGTTATACTAGCCGAGGAAAGTGGTATTTTTGACTTTCTTCTACCATGGCTTGCTTGTTTGCACTTGCTGTACTTCAGAAAATGCATGCCAGTGCTACTCCTGTTATTATTTAAGCTTTTTTCGAGACCTGTGACATGTTACCATTGCAAAGATAACATAATGAAGTGGTCAAAAATGAAATTAACAGTACTTTCCATAAATGAGTGAAAATTGCAGTCAGTACGCCAGAAGAGATAAACTCGTTCCACAGTAACATCACGAATTACAGCAGATCCGAAATCTGGTTGCGATAATACACAAGTACCCCAAATGCTTTCCCGTCAGAATCCATTTTCAATATTGCATGTAAACAACTCTCACTGCATCCATGCAGCAAAATCTGGTTAGCAAACTTCAAAAAACATCTCCCCCATCAACTCCAACAATGGTCCTAACCAAAACACCTTCTCTCTATAGCCAGTGTCCCCTTTCAATCAAAAAACTCATGTTAAAATCAAAATCACGGACTCCAAATGGTCTACCAGCTAACATCCTAAAGATGACTGCTGATGGCACAGCCAACACTGTATCCATACTTATCAACCACCCCATAACAAAATATTGTATTCAAAGCAGTGCTAACTAATTCCATTATGGAGGCAATTCCTTTGAAATATACAACTTCAAACCAATTGCCATTTGGTCACCCCTCCCTAAAACATTTTATAGATATATACATAAGCAACTTCACACATATATTCTTCACAATACCCTCTTATCCCCACCACAACACAGATTTAGGCTGAGACATCTGTACTACTAAAGTTAGTATTGTAGCCGTTCATATGTTAATTTTTTTTTTGGTGCACGTATATATAACTATATAAAACAAGTTTTTATTAACATGTTTTACATAAGCTTATTAATTTGCTAGCTGCATTTTTACATGTTTTTATAGCAATTAGGTTTTGTTGTACATGAATCAAGTGGGTTAAGAATAAATGCAGTATGCTGCTTTAATTAAGGGAGGTATGGAAGTGACAGTATTGTGCAGATTGGTCGTAATTAGACACATGACTTAAGAGTTGTCTTTTTAAAAAGTCAGTTTTTAAGCTTTTAATTGTATCTGAAGAAGTCTGTTTTTAGAGCAAACGAAAAACGTTGAATAAAATCCTTTTATACTATATTTGGTGCAGTTTACTAGTCACGGCTGTCGCCTGCTTGTTATTTGTTTTGTTTAACAGTTTGTTTGGCCGCAGGAATTTACTTACACCTCTACTACTGATTACTTATATATATAAAAAGAATCTTAAAGTGGACTTTTTTGCCCAAATCAGTTGCCATACACTTTTAGACCCATCTTAAACATTAAACACAGTTCCCAAAACTTAGTACTACATTCCCTTTCTGACTTGGGTCTTAAATCAACATTCAGTACAATGGTTTGTAAATCACTACTCTACAAGACATCAAAAATTTTTTTGGGAAGATGCATACTCTCACAGCAGGTCTACCACAGGGTTCCATTCTAGGTCTATTACTTTTTAGTATTTTCATTAGCACATGCACACAGCTAAAAATCATGCCAATGTTCAATATTTAGAAATCTGTACTCCTAGATGCTCATCCACTATATACAATTATACACACAACTGTAAACTACCTACACACAGGTGTAAAGTACTACCCAGGACTCATTAACTTCCACAGAAAATTGGCTCACACTCTTTCCTAATAGACAAGTTCCAGATACTACAAAAAGGTTAAAAATGTTGACTTATCTATATATTAAATGTTGACAGTTATCTATATATAGGGCACACCAGGATGCGCAGTAGAAAGTGCCTCTGCTGGTGTGATGCAGGACGACTTTAAAATGTCAGACCTCTTACTTGTCAAGAAATGAACGTTCATGTGAATCAAGTTGTTCTTAAGAAAATTAAATTTACACTACACTCCAGGGGGTGCAGGGGGCAAGTAGCACCTTGCTTGATGTGCACAGCAGTCTTTCATTGACATTAAATTAGTAATGCCCAACATTAGAGTTTCAGCTTTTAATACTTTAAGCTCTTTAATGTTCAAAAAAGTGCTGGATTAAAACAATTAAAAAAAAACATGACAAATAGTTAACTAACAGCCCCATCAGGATGTCGGTCAAGTCAGCACCACCCACATCTGCACAGAATATAATGGTGTATCCTAAAGTAAACAATCACCAAAATGTCAAGGAGTGCTGGTCTATCCCGACATTAGCAGTTTAGAGCTGCAAAAAAGCATAACAACTGGTGCCTTGCTATTTTGCTGTTTTTCTTAGTTTCCTCAAACTACTGCAGAAAAATGAAACGCCTTAAAGCAATATTATGCAGCATAAATAGATGTTCTGACACAAATAGCCTTTGTTTGACAAAAATCAAAAATAACGTGTGTGAAATAAAGTTATAATTCCTGCAGTCTTACAAAATATAAGGTTTAGGCAATAAATATCTCATTTTGCACATAGGAAGTGTCCCTCTCAACTATCCAGATTTTCAGAGAATGTCCAGATTTTTGCCTCATATTTTTTGTCCATTCCTCATAAAATATATGGTTTTCTGGCAATCACTTGAGGATTTAATTCACTAATCATGACATACAATTGAGTTTCAGACTTCACATCCTTCAGAAAATGCATGCTAACACAAATCATGTTATTCTTGCAATGTTCTAAGTTTATAAGAGCATTAAAATCTGTCCCCATTGTTAGGCCTTTGTCCCCCCATTATTTTTTGGTTGAGAGGTATGACAGGATCAATGGTAACCCTAAAAAGGGGAAAAATGAATGCAACCACATCTCACAATGCCTGAAATCTAAGCCCTTAAGGCACACTGCCACACAACCCAATGCATCAGTCACTGGAAATTCTGTTTTGTGAGACATTGATGCCCCCCCAAACTAAGCTAACCAGGGAGGCAGTCACAGTCAGTTGCCTATCAGGGGTAAGAATCAGCAAGGTCAGACATGCATTCGGGACAATGAACCACAAGTACCAGTGTTGCTTGTCCTTTTCTATCACAGATGACAAGCAGGCGGGGTATTTTGTTTTGATGTTTTAGTACATAGAAACACATAAGGATGGATAGCAGCATCATAAAATACAAACTAGTTAACAGACCTTACATACAAACATGCTTACATCTCAACAGTTAACTACAAGCTGGCAGTCAGGCTCACACTTGTTCAGTACTTATACACTTGTGCAAGCCCTTGGATAGCTTCTTAAAAGGTATATACACACACATTGAGTTTCATCCTCCCTCTTAAAAAGATTGTCCTTTGTAAAAACAATATTAGGTTTACACATGCATTACTATAGACATTAGAAACAAAACACAGTGTTCAGGTCCAAGTTGCTTGTATTTGTTACATTACGTTACAAGATATGGCCATATCTCTAAACTACTTGGACCAAATTTAGCAACAGGGACAGTCTTCGGTAAAAAACTCATATTAGGAACTTCTAGATTCATCACATGAACGGGAATGTCCTCTGGAATGGGAACACTGGACAACTCACTCAAAACAAAAAAAAAAAAAAAAGAGAGCCTCTCTCACAGGCTGCGTGTGTGGTATAGGCTCAGACACCGATATTAAAAGGTTTCCGATTCCACCTAAAGTCTGCTCCTTGTGATTCCATAATACATGATCTCAGCTCTGGGCAAATACTCTTCATGACACCAATCCGATCATAACCTTTGGATGCTTGCATCCTTACCACTTGGTCTCCTCTTAATGGATTGAGCAGTTTGCTGGTTTTAACATAGTAGGACTTCTAGGTTTTTAACACTTCAACAGGATTGTCTCTCACTAATCTGTTGTGCTTGACACATGAAACCAACAAATGGATTACTGACTGGTAATAATGTGGTTCTGGTTTGTCTCGACAGAAGTCTCTGAGCAGGTGAGCCAAGAGGAACATTTCTGAGATTCAACAGATTCAGGAAAACATTATCATCTCATTTTGACTTCTTTAGTAACTGCATTGCACTTTGAACTGCACATTCTGCCATATCATTTGACTGCAGGTACTCAGGGCTACTTGTGACATGAGTAAAGTCTCATTCTTTGGCAATTCTTTTGAACTGCTGGCTTGTAAACTGTGTACCATTGTCAGAAATAACTTTGTGCGGACTATCATGTACTGCAAAATGATGCTTCATCTTTGTAATGACAGTACTGATGATAGGTTAGGAAGTAAGTCAGTCAATCTCGAATCAATTGGAGTAAGTCTACTAACACCAAGTAATGTTGACCATTACACTAGATGTCGGTGGCTACTGTCGACTAAGGTAATTCCGAAATCTGGTTTAGCTGTAGTGTTTCTTTCTGTTGATGTGGCTTTGTACCATTACACATGGAACAAGATGAAAGTACTCTCTCAGTGCCTTTGTGACAGTTGGTACAGTTCGTTCCTGGATGACCATGATACAAGACAGTAATGTACTCTGGTTGCAAGGACTTTGGAACAATTACTTTTGGACCTTTCATAATACCACCTTTGTCAGACAAAATCTCATCTCTGTATGGAAAATAAGGTTGAACATCTCGAGGTAAACCAGACTGCTTTGACAGCCATCCTTGATTGATAAAGTGGTTGAGCCTATGTAAAACTGATCTGTAGCTGTGTGATCTCTCAGCTCAAAGGCGTGTGAAGAAAAATTTTTCACTTCCATGACTTCAAAATCAAGGTTCTCATGCTGTTCTGTGGTGTTTCTGGACGATCTGGATAAAGTATCAGCAGATAAAGTTTGTCTTTCTTGTAGACAAGATTGAAATTATACTTTTGCAATTTCAGCATCATGCATTGCAGTCTGCCTGGAGCTGAATGCATAGGCTTTCTCAAGACAGTGACTACAGGTTGGTGGTCTATTTTGATCTGAACAGGTCTACCATAAACATAATCATGGAACTTCGAACATGCAAACATGACTGCCAAAAGCTCTCTCTCTACATGAGCATACTGCATCTCAGTTTGGGTAAGAGTTCTTGATGTATAGGCAACATGTTGATCCTCTTGAAGAATGACTGCAACAAAGCCAAATTTTGAAGCATCACAGGAAAGTGTAACTGGTTTGTGAACATCACAGTATCTAAGAGTTGATGGACTAGCAATTCTCTGTTTCAGGACATCAAATGCTCTTTGGTGTTGCTCTAACCAAGACTTTGGGAGGGTGGCCTAATGGTTAAGGTGTTTGTCTTACAAGGTGCAGGGTTTGAGTCTCACAAGGGATAATTGGCTAGGCTTAAAATGGCTCGCAAGGGCAGTTAGCTTAGTACTAACCTATGAAACCAGGATACATCTTTACGTGTCAGCTCTCTAAGCGGTGCTGAAAGTTGGCTCAAGTCTGAAATGAACTTGCCTAGGTAGTTGACCATGCCAAGAAAATGTTGCAGGGCTTGAACATTGTCTGGAGCTGGCATCTTGAGAATGGCTGTTTGCTTAGAAGGGTCTGGTCATAGGCTTGTATTAGTAAATAAATGACCAACACAAGTAACTTCTTGCAGTCTGAATTTGCATTTCTGTGGAATGAGCTTAAGATTCACCTGCCATGCTCTTTCTAGAACTTTGCAGAGGTTTCTGTCATGTCCAGCTTCACCATGATCTCCTACTAGTAAGTCTACTATAACAGCACAAGGATACCCAGAAAAAATTTGTTCCATTGCATGCTGAAAGACTTCACTTGAAGAATTTATCCCAAATGGCATTCTAAAAATCTGTACCTGCCAAGCAGAGTACTGAAAGTAGTGAACAATGATGATTTTTTGTCAAGCTGAAACTTGCCAAAATTAACTCTTTGCATCTAAGAAATAAAGAGTGGCATTTGGCATTAAGACTGCGATTTCTTCAACTGTGCACACTGGATGATGAGGTCTTTTTAGTGCTTTGTTCAAATCTTTGGATCAATCAATACATATTCTAATGTCATCTGAGCTCACAATTGCAACTGGACAAATTGCACCTTGTTGCACCATTTTATCTAGTTTGGCTTTGACTCTGTCCTGCATGACTATTGGAATTTTACATGCTGGCCTAACAAATGGACTGACCTCTGGGCCCAACTTCATGGAGTACACAACTGGAAGTTTCCCCAGTTTGTCTTCGAAAAGATCAGCATAGACAGAAAGAATGTACTCGGTGAAATTAGAGTAGTGATCTTTTATACTGACTTGGTGGACTTCCTTATTAAATGAAAGCGGTCCCATTTCCAAACCATCTCGGAGCCCTAATAATGACTGGACATGCCTCGACTACATAGAGTCGTAGCGTCTTCCAGCACAGTAACATGAAAATACTACTGAGTCTTCAGTCTGAATTTCTTCATCTACATAAGCAACAAGCACCACACACCTTGCCAAATCATGCCTTTCACCACGACACACAGTAGCAAATGTTTCTGCTCATAACATTGCACTTGGATCCTGTGTCAACTTTCAGTTCTATGGGTTTGCCATTTATCCGAATGGTACAAAATATTTCATTCTTTGCCCTTAAATCTACTGCACTGACTGCTTCATGAAGCACTGACACACCATCAACAGAGTACGGTTGCAACTTTCTAACTAATCAACTCATTTCATAAAATGTTCCTTTTAATAAAAGAATGTGGGCCCTTTTGATGTACAAAACCTTTTGAAGTGATTCCATTTATTACATTAGTGGCATTATTGACCAAAAGCTAAACAACATTTCTCCCTTTTAGATTCATGACTTCCACCACAATTACGACAGTTGGCAATGAAACTAAGTTGGGGCCCATGTTTTGAGTTTGCTGACTCACTCTTATGCTTCACTGAGACTGTGCGGACTCTGGAATTTGCTGGAAAGTTCTGGGGTTTACCAGTGAGTGCTGCAGGGGTAACAGTTACTGCCTTGTGCTTGGGCCTGATTCTTTTAACCACGTACTGCATACTACCAACTTGAGCTTTATCACTGTGCCTTCTAGAGCTATTCTCATTTGTAAACATATTTGTGTGCTTTTCTGTGAGCTCGTAAATCTGACAAATCCCACTGGCCTTATTCAAAGTTAAATCACTGTCATGAAGCAAACTCTTTCTCACAACATCATCTTTAATACCATACACAAGTTTGTCTTTTATCAACTCATCCTTTAAGTCACCAAATCTGCATGTTTTAGCCTTATTTCTCAGGTCAGTTATATATGCTGCAAAAATTTCACCAGGTTTTTGATCCCTTTTTGTGTAAAATAAGTGCTTTTCCATTGTAACATATGTCTGGGGGGTTCACATTTCTCTAAATTTATGTTTTAAGCACTCTGGGTTCTCCCTTGACTCAGCCGATACAATAGGATGGTTTTCCCTCTCTCCTGTATAGACAGCTAATGCATACACAAATGAACATTCCTTTTCTAAAGCTTCTGACCCAGCTAAATTAAGCAGAATAAATGCCTTTGTACGGTCATCTTTATCAGAAAATGCAGCCTGTATGAAAATGTCATACTCTTGTTCACTCTCCAGTTCTCAGCAATATTACTGTCCAAAACAAGTGCACTTTTTCGAAATCCATCTGCCATGCCCACAAAGTACGTACAAACACACTGAAAATAGGGCCTTTGTAATTATGTACAAAAACTGTTCTGTGAGCTTGTAATAACATTCAAATGCACGATAAACTCTTTGAAATACTGTACTTTGCAAAATATGCTCTGCAATGGCTGTATTCTGCAAAATATGCCCTGTAATGGTTGTACTTTGTGAAATAACTTTACTGTAATACTGCCCAAGCACACAAACACTTACACACTTCTGATAACTCGGATATCTTTGATTAATATGAAACATACAGATTTACTAAGCACGTGTTAAAAACTGCAGTCGATTCCCTTTATTTTATTCATTTTATGCAATTCTGACTTTATTTCAAACATTTTCCATAGTAATTTGAATATTTTTAGCAATATCATACATATCTGTTTATGCAAATATTGTTTAGAACATTCTGTATGCCTTGTTTCATATTTTGTGAATAAGAAATAGTGCTGAGCAAGTTTTAATATCTGTAATTACTTTCTGACCTGTTTTTTGAAGTATACGTACAGTAGGGACAATTCACTCCTGTGTATTCCACCAGTTCCAAGCAAGTGCCTTAAGTCATTTTAGCCATGCCACCTCTAACACCATGTCCTTTAGACACCACACTTTTGACACCATGTCGCTCATCCTTCTCTATCATACATGACAAGCAGGGGGTGGGGTATTTCATTTAGATGCTTTAATACATAGAAATACATCAGGATGGATAGCAGCATCATAAAATACAAGCAAACTAGTTAACAGACAGATCTTACATACATACACACATACAAATATACATACATGCTTCAATAGCTAACTACAAAATAGCAGTCAGGCTTGCACGTGCAAGTCCTTGGATAGCTTCTTAAAGGTACATAAATACACTGATCTACAACCAGGACTGTCATAGTCCACGTGGGTGATAATGACTTAAGATGCACGTTTCTAAAGAGAGAAATGATACATCTTACAGGCTATGTGGCCTGGCAGATATAAGCCTAACACTATAGCAGAGCATTATACCTTTTCCAAAGATTAAAAAAAAAAAAAAAAAAAAAAAAAGTAACCACAGTGTAAAATATAACTAAAAAAAAAGACCAAAACATGCACTGTGAAGCAGTAGGAAACACTTTCAGTCAGCCAAACTCTTCAGTCCAAGATGTTTTTATTCTTCCAACATACAAAGACACAGATTGAGTGCTTTCATCCCCTAAACTGGGGACTTCATCAGAATCTAACTGCACTCCATAGTACAGCGTTTAAATACTGTTAAAAATGAGTGATGTCATTACCCTTCACAATCCTTTAAAGATACAACTAACTTAATGCTCAAATGAAATGCACTACAAACACCTTTTGACACAAGAACATTTTAACAAACATCATTTATAAAAAAGAACTTTTCAAATTCCAAGACAGTCATCAAATGTAAACTTAAAAAATGTTTAAGATAAAAAAAATCAACCAGATTTTATCCATTGACTTGCTTTAAAACATATATATATATATATATATATATATATATATATATATATATACACACACGGAGTAGTTCAACCACTCCGCACACACACAAACACACACACACACACGCACAAAATAAGATACCAAGTACTCATGAGGTAGCTTTCCTCACTAATATTGGTTTTAAGAATACCGTTTCATTAAGACCCAGTGCATGGGTAGCAGCTAGTTTTATTTGCCACTTAATTTCCCTTTCCGCTATATAATTGCTGTAATCTCCCCCTCTAGGATTTGGTCTTACTCGCTCCACAATACCAAACAAAAACTAAACAAAATTTGCACATACTAATGAATGTTTATATAGGGCATTATTTATATTTCCTGTGGCAATCTGGTACTGGTGCTCAAGCTGGACAGGTTTTATAAGCTGCCAGGTATATCACCCCTGATGTCTGACAATTTCCTTTTTCAAAGAAAACAGACTTCAAAATGTTTTGCAGGGTTACCATATTCTTAGCTTGTATGAACTTGGGCATTGTGCACAAGCACCACATTTTGTTGTACCACTATTACCCAATACCTGACTTTTGTTAGCAAGTTCAAATGCCCCTTTTAAAATGAGCCCAGTTTTGTATACAAAAGTGGGTTCCTTCCCAACAACTGAAAATATTCTAGGGTTATTTTTAAGAATGGACCAATTGTTCTCAAAAATCTTTTTCACTTGTTTGACTTGTCCACAAAAAGGAATAACCATAACCCTATGAAATTGTTTCTCCTCTTCCAAAATTTTCTTTTTTTCCTGTAGTACATCACCTAACAGTGGTTTAATTTTTTTTATCCCACTCACTTTTGACATATTCTACATTTTTCTCCACTATGCTAGCTGGATACCCTCTTTCATAAAATAGTTGTGATAATTTTTGTAACTCTCTATCTACGTCTCCCTCATCAGAAGTCATAAGAGCAACTCTAACTAGCTGACCTTTGGCTACTGTTTTTTTTTTTTGATGGTGGGAGATTACTAGTATACTCTAAATAGGAATTACTAAATGTGGGTTTTCTATAAACATTGGACTTGAATTCTTTACTTATTTTTTGTATAAATGTATCCAAATAATAAATACTTTCTACACTACTAGTGTATGCGAATTTCAGAAAACTAGATGAATTGTTCAAAAATTACACAAATTCCCTTATTTTCTTCCATACCTGTCCACAAAATGAATACATCATCCAAAAAACGCACGCACATTTTAATACATCTAAACCACTCACTAGGGAAAATTGTAGTTTCGTCCCTTTCTAAAAGCACCATATTAAAGGATTGTGAAGGGTGATGACATCACTCATTTTTAACAGTATTTAAAGGTTGTACTATGGAGTGCAGTTAAGATTCTGATGAAGTCCCTAGTTTAGGGGATGAAAGCTCTCAATCTGCATTTTTGTATGTTGGAAGAATAAAAAACAGCTTGGACTGAAGAGTTTGGCTGACTGATAGTGTTTCCTACTGCTTCACAGTGTAAGTTAGAAGAATAAAAACAACTAGACCAAAAATCCAAACAAACTGTGTAGAAACAAAGAGATATGGCCCAGCAAGCTGTAATCAAGTCAAACAAACTTTAATTGTAAGCGCTTTTGTCAGAGCTAATGCTCTGACTTCTTCAGACAATCAAAACCAAGTCTAAAAACCTTTAAATACAAATCAAGTATCAATCAATTAAATTTACTCTTATTTAAAATAAATTAGTTAATTAACTAATCAAAAATACGTGAAATACATCATTAAAAGTAATAAAAATATATTAAAAATATATGTATAAATATTTAAACATGTTGTAGAATGTTAAAACATGTTAAAAATGCGTTAAAAATAAGAAGTATGGATACCTAAAAAATGTGTTGTACAGTTCTAACTCGTTTCATTATTTTAGATGTATACCCGTATGTTAGAAATAGTAGCCAAAGGAATGACCAACCCTGTTTAGAAACCATTCTTTCATATACATATAAACAATCTATTCGATATTTATAATTATATTAAAGTGCATAATGAACTAAAAATATATATTAATAAATACATAAGCAAATCAACAATACTTTACTAACCCTCAAAAGAAAAAGCTGATATGCATAAATCACTAGGTATGAAAATTAATGAATCAATTAATTAATGAGTCATATTATATATGGGCTATAGTATATAACCGTACTCAATTTTAGTACATATAATCATAATAATGACCTAAATTTATCTATTAAGTGCTTTAAGCTTTAGAATACACTTAATAGATACATATTCTTTTAAACACGGTGGAATATATGCAGAAGTACGAATTTGCCACATTAACTTTTTCCTCCAGCTTTAGCTCCCAGGGGCCACCCCTGGTATCATACACTACTTGTTCTAAAAACTGAAAACTATGTGTAGGATTTTCCATAACATGTTTGGCTAGATCATTCGTGACTACTTTTTTATTTATACTATATTGGTGTTCGTAAATTCGTTGTCTAAATTTTCTTTCCATTTTCCCAATATAGTATGTGCTACATAGTTCGCATACAGCTACATAAACTCCTTTCGAATTGCAATTAAACTTATCTCTAATAACATAATTCCTATCTTTGATGTTCAATTTATTACCTATTTTGATACGTCTACACTATGCACAACAGCCACACCTACTCATCCCAGTATCAACTTTATACTGCTTCTGCCTTTCCAATAAACTAAACTTTCTGAATAAAATGGGCGTGGATCACTAACTTATGCTTGTGCCAAGTAAGTAGACTCCAAATTGAAGCACTTGATTAACAATGAACCACAAATCTGCCGCGATTCATGGAGTTTCTTGGAAAGTATCAATAAACTAGAGTTTAATAAAAATACAATTTTTCTCACTGTCAATATAAAAGATCTATACACAGTCATTCCTCAGAAATTAGGTGTAGAATGAGTTAGGGAATTTCTGAACATGAAGGGTATGCATGACAGTGAGATTTACATAATAGAAACTCTCCTCAAAATAGTTCTAGCTAATAATTATATGTATTTTAATGGTGATTTCTATCTGCAAAAAACAGGGGTCGCCATGGGCTCACCCTGTGGTGGCAGTTTTTCGAACTGTGTCATGGCGTATTGGGAGAGGACCCTGTTATTAACAACCCTCATTTTCAGAATTCTGTCACTTGGTACACAAGGTACCAAGATGACATGTGTTTTATTTGGAATGGAGACGTAACTAATATTGAGGACTTTATTGAAACCATGACACAGATTACCAATTTTTTAGAATTTACTTTCCAAATAGGATTGGAATCTATTAACTTTTTGGATGTTAATTTAACAAAAATGTGGTCAACAATAGATATAAAAATACAATATATCATGTGGTCAACAATAGATATAAAAATACAATATATCGCAAGCCCACCTATTCAAATGCATTTTTGCATTTTACAAGTAGCCATCCACATCACCAGAAAAAAGCAGTAGTAAAGGGCCAACTAGTTCGAGCCGCGAGGATGGTGGCTGCAGATAGGGACTATAAAGTTGAATGTGAATTATTGAAGTCTATGTTTTTACAGAGAGGGTACCCAGAAAATTTTCTTATACCTATTTTCCATGAAGTTAACTTTAAGAGGGAATCAGGTCATTTTAAACCAATTCTTCAGAAAGGATATGATGAAAAGCAATACAACAATTTTGTTCAAATCAACAGTAGAAGCAAAGAGTCAGGGCCTAAGCTAGGTAGTAGTTTTTTGATAACATACTCAATGGATGCTAAGTATATCAAAGATATAATAATCAAAAACTGGGCAATAATAGTCGAAGACGGTAATCTTAATAAAATGTTGGGAGCTGGCCCGTGGGTAACTTATAGAAGGGGACCTAATATTAAAAGTTTATTGGAAAGGCAGAAACAGTATAAAGTTAATACTGGGATGAATAGATGTGGCTGTTGTGCACAGTGTAGACATATCAAAATAGGTAATAAATTGAACATCAAAGATAGGAATTGTGTTATTAGAGATGTTTAATTGCAATTCAAAAGGAGTTGTTTGCGTAGCTGTATGCAAACTATGTAGCGCATACTATATTTGGAAACGGAAAGAAAATTTAGACAACGAATTTACGAACACCAATATAGTATAAATAAAAAGTAGTCAAGAATGCTCTAGCCAAACATGTTATGGAAACTCCTACACATAGTTTCCAGTGTTCAGTTTTGGAACAAGTAGTGTACGATACCAGGGGTGGCCCCTGGGAACTAAAGCTGGAGGAGAAAGAGTTAATGTGGCAAATTCGTACTTCTGCATATATTCCACTAGGTTTAAACAAATATGTATCTATTAAGTGTATTCTAAAGCTTAAAGCACTTAATACATAATTTTAGGTAATTTTTATGATTATACGTACTAAAATATAGTGTACGGTTATACACTATAGCCCATATATAACATCTGACTCAATTTATTTATTTGCATACCTAGTGATTTATGCATATCAGCTTTTACTTTTGAGGGTTAATAAAGTATTGTTAATTTGCTTACGTATTTATTAATATATATTTTTAGTTCATTATGCACTTTAACTAATATAATTATAAATATCGAATAGATTGTTTGTTTATATGTATATGAAAGAATGGTTTCTAACAGGGTTGGTAGTTCCTTTGGCTACTATTTCTAACATACGGGTATACATCTAAAATAATGAAACGAGTTAGAACTGTATAACACATTTTTTGGGTATCCATACTTCTAATTTTTAACACACATTTTTAACATGTTTTAACATTCTACAACATGTTCAAATATTATCTTTACTGATGTATTTCACGTTGTATTTTTGATTAGTTAATTAACTATAATTTATTTTAAATAAGAAGAATAAAAACAGCTTGGACTGAAGAGTTTGGCAGACTGATAGTGTTTCCTACTGCTTCACAGCGTACCTTTGCCAAAGATACCACTACAATGTAGACAGAAAATGACTGACTTTAACAACTCCCTTACTTATCGGTGTCATTCTAAGGGGGTAGAGTTTTTGTCAGCTTGGGAGGACATGATCGACAGATAATGCTACTTTACCAGGGATGGTCTGCACCTGTCCCTGCTAGGCTTTTGAATATTGGCTAAAACATTATCCACACCTGCAGTTCCTTTTTTAGGCAATGAACTTTTGATAAGCCTATCCATATAGTAAATTCTATACAAGATAAAAAGTCTCAACCAGAAGCTCCACTCCCTTAAGTGCTGCTCACACTGGGGAGTGCTGACATCTATGCAGCTACTTACACATGATTTAAAGTTGCAGAAAGCACCCCAGCAACACAAGGCTATAACATCTTTCACACTTTTAGACCAGCTACTGCACAAGAAGGAAGAGGTTAGGGTGTCTCAATCTACATAAAAAGTAAGGACACCTCAAATTTGATCAAATAATATGACATGCTTGAGCTACTCCATGTCCAAATAATCTTAGGTAAAGGCTATACCATATCCTTGTTAGCTATAGGTCCCAGTCTATGTTATAAGCCATACCACATGCGTGAATGTACTAAAGTAATTCACAATTCAGCCCAACACCATATTCAAGGGCGACTTCAACTATCTCGCTATAAACTGAGGTACATAACCACTAACGTGCAGGCTTAAATATTCCTGGGTTTTGTCAATGCAAACACCCTGCAACAGCTAGTCTGCACACCTACAAGAAGTACAAATATATATAATAAAGCTCCATCAGGGACACCTCCTCCTACAATATGTGGAATAAGCTACATTAGGAAAACAATCTGTCAACTTAAAAAAACTGTTACTGTATACCAACATTCACATAATGTACATTTGTGGACATCTTTGTAAATAAGTTATGTTTGTTTAATATGGTGTTTTATATATTATATCCATATCCAAGTTGAAACATTTGTGAACATCCTATGAAAATATTTGTTTTTATTTGAAAATCAATAAAGTTTAAAAAAAAAAAAAAAAAAAAAAAGTAGTACAAATATCCTGGATAGGGTATAAGAGAACAGTGCACACCCACTTGTGTAATGTCCTCACTGATCAGATCACATCAGAAAGCAGTTGCCCTTCAAATACAAAGGCTAAACACTCAGCAAACCCCAGAACCTTTAAGAACTTTTGCAGTGCTATCTTCAGAAGGTTTAGAACATTTGCTTGGACCTCCTAATTGCTTAATACCTCCTATTAAGCAATGGCAGAGTTAAATTCCAGTCCCCACCAACTCAGGGAATACAGTGGCCTATAAGGAAGTGTTTAGGGAAACCCTATACAAGCATGTAAATAACTGCATAGAAGTTGCAGTACCAAACTGACATAAACTTAGGACAAAGTCCAAAAACAAGCCCCACTGGTGGCCCCCCCCCCCCCCGTACAATTAGGTTGTACTATAAAAGACAGAAAATCCTATCCAAAAATAGGAAGTGCTATGCCAAAAAGACAAAAAGCTTCCTCATCAATCTATCAGTCTCAACAAGCAACTCAGGGGACTACGAGTCCACCAAAGCCAACTAAGGCTACAGGTCACCATAAGGCATTCTTATTTACGCAACTAAATGGAACACCCAACAGTGTGCTGAACAGTAAATGGAACTTCCTATACTGAAACTTGGTATATAGCAGATATGCTAACCGATACATTTAGCTCCAATTTCACCTACCTATCATCTCCTAGTCCCCCAGGAAATACCCTCTACCATTTCTTCCCAACTATCAGTTAAAAACAACTGCACTCTCCAGAGCTAAAAACACTGCATCAATAGGTCCTGATATTATCACAGAAAAATTCTAAACAGCTTGAAACATGATCGGTTAGCCACATGAGACCACATCCTCCAGACAGGCTTTGTCCCTAGGGAATAGAGGACTGCAACAGTCATCCCTCTACACAAAGGCGATCAATAGACTCATGGAACTACAGACACACAAGTTTGACTAGTCTTATATGCAAGGCCATTGTAGAGAATTATGTGGACCTGATAAGCAAAGACATAAGAAATACTCAAATACTGCACCCATCCCAGTTCAGTTTCATCAGAGACAGGTCATGCCTACTAAGCTTGGTGGACTTCTTTGAGAAGATCACTAGAGCCATGGATGGGGCAAAACAGTACACACCGCCTATCTTGAGCTGGCAAAGGTCAGGTATTGTAGACAAACTCACAAATGTACTCATAAATCCACAAGTCACTCGATGGACAACCAAATGGCTCATAGATAGGATATATGAGCTTAGGGTGGGGGAATCAACCTCTACCAAGAGGCCTGTTACTAGTGATGTCCCACAAGGTTCAGTACTGGGACCTCTCCTGTTTGGAATATACTTCTCTGAAGCCCAGGCAAAGGTAGAAGGCCTTTGGGTGATCACATTTGCTGAAGACAAGCAACTGGGTCAATCACTGAATTCCCCAAAGATGAAGATAACCTCCAGAAGGGACAGACTGTCAAGGTCTGGTGCCAGAACTATGGCCTAAAAACTCATGGCAAAAAATGCACAATTATTCCCTTTGGGAAGATGACCACCCCTGCAAATTACAACACTGCTAACACTCACCCAAGAGTAGAACCAGTGATAAGGGACTTGGGAATTCAAGTTAACAGTAATCTAAACTTTGATCACAATTTGTTCATAGCAGTGAGAAAATCCTTTTACATCATGCAACTTATAAGTAAGGGCATGGAGTCCAGATCTAAGGAGATCATAGTCCCACTATACTTAGCCCTTATTAGAGCAATGATCAAGTACAATACACCCTTCTGCATGTATCTGACTTAGGCATTTGCAACAGCTGAAGCAGCCACAGAGGTCCCTCACTAAAAGAACACAGGGTGTAAATAACATGCCCTATGCAGACAGCCTCAAAGCCCTGTCCCTGTACTCAGTCTCCTACAGAATACTGGAGGGCAATGCATATTTTAACCTACAAGCCATTCTCTGATCCAACTCTGTGATTCGCTGCACATTCACAAAACAAGCAGCACTACCTTGCCCGTGACAAACAAAACATGTTGGTGGGAGAGGTATGTGTCTCAGAGATTACCCCTTCTCTGGAACAGACTCCCCATTCATGTGCAACTAAGCTCTTTCAATAAGTCTGTTCAAACTCAATTTGGACCAATGGATGGGAATTCCAAACTCATGCCTGTGAAGTTGCGGCCCTTATGGACAGGAGCAGTCTTTACATGCCCTAAGGTCCAAGCATATAACAAAGAATTCTAGCCTGTAGACATTGATAAGTGGGAGAATTGGGGCATGAATGGCTAGGCTTAAAAAGGCTCTAGGGCCTTTAAGACTAGTAACCTCCTATGATCTTATGAAAACGCTTTATATTGACATCACACAAGCTCATGTCAACGTATGAGGGAGAGGATTTAGCTCTCAACTGCCCCTGATTTTGACTTAATTTCTCTCCCTTTCTCTCTTAATCCCTTCTTAAACTGGTCGCTTTTGGAGAAAAGGTAATGCATTATAGTTAATTAACAAGGACAATAATTCTAGTTACAGACCTCTTTTTCTTCAATAAATATACATCAATTCATATTTTCTTATTCTGTCGATGTCTCAAGTTAATAATACTCATGTTTTAAAAAGTCTCCCTGAACGTCCATGATTATTTCGGGATTGGTTGAGAGTTATGGGGGTACAGTTCCTTAATTCTTAAGCAAAAAAATTAGAACAAAGCTCAACTGGGGGATCCTAAAATTATGTTTAAGTCACTTTAGTCATAGGTGACTCTAGTCAGGCACACTGATGTCCCACTCACCAGGCTGAACAAGGAGAAAATTACAGTCAGCTACCGGTCGGGTGCCAGGATCCGCCACATAATGCATGCACTCAAGTCACTCCACAACAAGTACAAATACGACTCTCATTGTCCATGCTGGAGTGAATGACTTGAGACTTACCTCCATTGACTACATGAAAAGAGACATGGAAGAGCTCTTGGATCATGTGACCCAGGCAGGTATGACCCTAGCCCTGAGTAGCATCCTGCCTTCGCCCAAAATGATACCACAGTATAAGGACAAAATGAGTGACTTCAACGATTGGCTAAGCTTCTGGTGTCATTGAAAGGGGAGCCAGTATTTGTCTGCCTGGGAAGACATGATTGACAAACCACGATGCTTTGCCAGAGATGGTCTGCACCTGTCACCCCTGGGATTCAGGTTACTGGCTAAAGTTCTTGCCACCTATAGTGCCTTTTTTAGGCAAGGTTCAAAGGATAAAACCACCACTGTAACAGATACAAGCATGCAAAATCTGAAGGTAATGCTACTCAATTCTAGAAGTCTAAACCTCAAAATGCACTCTGTCAAGGCACTCCTAAAAATGGAGAACATCGATATCTGTGCAGTAATGGAGACCTGGTTCAAGGCTCCAGACAGCACCCCTGCAATACCAGGCTACAATTCTTACCACACTTTTCGTCCACAAAACCAATACCGAAACACTAAAGGTGGAGGAGTGTCCATATTCACCAAAGATATTCACACCTCCAGGCTAGTTGCCCAACACAATGCATCTGAAATTCTCCAGGTGCAAGTAACACTAGGTAAGACTGCAATCCAAATTGTAGCTTGCTACAGATCCCCCACCATGCCCCAAGATTCTCACTACACCTTTCTAAACATACTGAAAAATATTAAGATACAACCAAACACCCTAATACTGGGTGATTTCAACTACCCTGCCATTAACTGGGAAAACTACTCGGGTACCAACTCCTTTTCCCAACGGTTCTTGGAATTCATAAATTCCAATGCCCTGGATAAACTAATCCATTGTCCCACCAGGGGCTCCAGTATCCTAGACCTGGTCATTACTAACATGGGAGATAATCTGTCGCCCCCTCATTGGTCAGGTCTGACCATAAGCAAATCACCCTTGACATCCACATCCCACCCCCCAGTAAGGAAACCTCCTTAAAAAACTTCTCCAAAGCCAACTTCATGCTACTGAAGTCAGAAGTGACAAACTTCAAGACACCCACGCAGACGGGATCTGGAAGTTCAATTGCAGAATCCTACACTAAGGCACTGTACGAGCACATCCACTCATGTATGAATCGTGCCATCCCAAATAGAACCAAAATGCTCTTCTCCAAAAAAAGGAAGCCAATCTGGTGGTCCCCTGCTATAAACAAACTATACAACAGAAGGAAGAAACTGTTGCAGAAAAGAGGAAAATCCCAGGATGCAAAAAACTCCCTCACCAACCTCAGTAAGAAGCGGAGATCCTCATAAAATCCTCAAAAGCTAGTTACGAAAATAAAAGTGCCAAAGATTCCAAAGACAACCACAAGGCATTCTACAGTTATGTCAAGAATCTAAATGACAATGCTCAGATCTGCTTTGAGCTACAACAGAATGACATTAAATATACTGATCCCAAGGATATTGCCAATATCCTGGCAGATCGATTTAGTGCCAACTTCACCCCCCTCTCACCCCCTAAAGGGCCCATCGCAATGCCAAAAGATTGCCAAATTCCGGTAATCACGGCCACACAGGTAGAAACCACACTCTCCAAAGCTAAGAATACAGCATCCATGGGACCAGATGACATCCCAGGCTGGTAACTACATGAACTACAAAATGAACTGGCACCTCACCTAAGTGTCATACTTAATCATAGCTTCACCTCAGGCTTCATGCCCACTGAGTGCCGCACAGCTACAGTTATCCCTCTCCACAAGGGAGGAACTGCCTTGGATCCCGGGAACTACCGTCCCATCAGTCTGACAAGCCTGATCTGCAAGGGCATGGAACGCATTATCATGGAACTTATAAACAAAGACATTGGCAACCTTCAAACACTGGACCCCACCCAGTTTGGGTTTGTGAAGGGCCGATCTTGTCTCCTGAATCTGATTGACTTCTTTGAATCAATCTCCAGAGCTGTGGATGAGGATAAGGCAGTCCACACAGACTATCTGGACCTTGCCAAGGCCTTCGACACCATCCCACACTCTGGAATCATAGATAAACTTACTATGCTGGGTATAAATCCCTACGTCACTCGATGGGTTGTCAACTGGCTTACTGACAGAACCCAGAAGTAGCCGACTCCAAATCCAGCTCCAGACAAATGACAAGTGGAGTATCTCAGGGTTCAGTCCTGGGACCACTCTTGTTTGGCATCTACTTCTCTGTAGTACAGGCCAACACTAAGGGACTCTGGCTAACAAAGTTCGCAGATGACTGCAAACTGGGAGCCATTACTGAATCCCCAAATGATGTGGATATTCTACAAAAGGCCCTTACAGAAACAGATGCCTGGTGCCAGAGCCATGGGCTCAAGCTTAATGCCAAGAAATGTATAGCTATCCCCTTTGGAAAAAACGTGTACCTATGAATTACCACATAGGTGGCAGGACACTAAACATCGAAAGTGTGATGAGAGACTTAGGGACATAGGTGGACAGTGGTCTCACTTTCGATAACCACATCGCCACAACAGTCAGGAAATCCTATGTGGCACACCTCATCACTAAGGGCTTTTCATCCTGAAAAAAGGAGGCCATTGTCCCACTGCACTCATCCCTCATTAAACCCATTATAGAGTATAATGCCCCATTTAGTATGTACCTCACAAGACATCTGCAACAGCTGGAAAGGCCACAGAAATACCTCACTAAAAGAATCACAGGCCTAAAGCAGATGCCATATGCTGACCATCTAAAAAAACTCCAGCTGTACTCTGTGGCATATCGTCTATTCAGAGGCGATCTCTGCTTAACATACAAGGCCATGTCAAACCCTGAGCTGTTGGACATGCTCCAATTAAAGAAGTCCCAATCCCTCAGAGCCACACGCTCCAGGGATCTAAACCTTGTCATCACAATTAACAAAACATGCTGGAGGGATAGGTTCCTGACCCAGAGACTCACCATACTCTGGAATAGACTGCCCATACATGTCAAGCAGAGTGCCTCTTTGGCCCTCTTCAAAAGGAACCTTGATGACTGGATGGGAGATAGGAAATTCACCCCTGGGATCATGTCAGTCACCCTGCTAGAAAAGGGTCCAGAGAAGTAAATATTGTGGGAAGACATATCCAGGAAATTGTTATGGCTTGGCTTGCATAGGCCCTCGGGCCGATAGCCTAGTACCAAACTATGAACCTATGTTTTTGTTTTAAATATTGCTCTAATAGGGTTACCACCTGTCCCACTTTGCGAGGGACAGTCCCTCTTTGGGCAGTTGTGTCCTGCAAAAAATGTGAAAAACTGGCAAATGTCCTGAGATTTTAGGACAAAAGTATTTTCTATATTTTATGTCATAGTTGCATAAAACAGTTCTTCTGTATCTGAAACACCTAAATGTTATAAGAAACAGAATAAGGAACTAAAATGCTACAAGAATAGACTTTTATTCAGGCAAAAAACTGAAGTTCTGTCCTTTGTACTGGCCGTGGGTATGTTTTGCCCTACAAAATCTGATGTTTGTAGCACAAATGTCCCACTTTGGGCATTTGGAAAGGTGGCAACCCTATGCTGTAATTCAATTACGTTAAAAGGGCAGTTTTGCATCAATAAGAATTTTTTCTGAAGAATAAACAGTATTAAACTCTAATGACCTGACATTCTTGACTGACTTTACTCCCCACTGATTTACCAGGAAAAATCAAACATTTTAGGAGGGGCAGAAATACAAGGCATAACTGGGGACATTTGAAAAGTATGGATGGGAACAAAAACAAAAAGCACATCATACCAAGCATAGTTAAAAAAATACAAGTTAATTAAATCAAGGTTTGGACTGCCGCCAGCATACGTGATACACAACTATGATATACTAACCAGCTTTGTCCTGCAGTCCCGGTTTTGATTTCCCTGAAGGCTCCTCTTACACAATGACAGTGTTTACAAACATAATAGTTAGCCTTTCTCAAAAACATGTACTGTCTTATCTAATTCTGTCCGTTCCCCATGAATACAGCACATCCTCTCTCACCAAAAAGCACATTACCTTTCAAACACCCTACACAATTTCCTTTGCGGCTGTACAAGTTTTCAGTCAGATAATATACGGTTATAATAATCGCTCACGTCAGCTGGTAGCACGGGTGGGCGAGGCCGTTTGTTAGCAAGCACGTGCTGCTGTTAGTATGCTCAGCATGCTGTAAGAATATAGCAACAAGAAGCTGGCACAGTTTTGGACGTTGATGACCGGGAATGAATGCAGTTTTACTACCCATGTCTGCAACAAAAAACAAGTCTGCATTTGAAACAGCAGCAGGCATGCTATGAGAACCATCAGGGTTCATACGTTTAAATTAGTCTACATTAAGTGCAGTTCCAATAACAACGCGCTTACTATAATTAACTGGAGTTTCCCTTTAAACAGAACAGCGATGGAGTTTAAAAAAGAAGAAGATGCACTATCTACTCACCCACGAATCGCATATAAATAATTAAACGCGTAAGTTGCAGGAATAGACAGTAGAGATAATAAGAAAACTCCAGTTCCAGCTCGGGCGGTCATTGTAGTAACTTCCTTATTCTAACTTTCTGAAAAAGTTAATTTGGACGATTTACCGTTGTCCGTTCTTCAAATTATGCTATTTTTCCTTTTCTTAGTGTGAAATATCACCCACACCTCGAGTCCCGTCCGATGCCATGTAGCATATAAAACAAGTAATAAATGTACTTTAAATGTGATACGGTTAGTTGGCAGTCATAATAAAAATCTGCATTATTATAACACGTAATGAAAGAATCCTCAACAGAACGCAAATGCTATGCATGCATCCAGCAAGTCTCTGGGATGCTTCGGAGACAATTGCTTTCCAAAATACCAACCTTCAAAAAGAGCTACACCGCGACCGCGTACAGTGATGTAACTTGATTGAAAAGCCAACTGGCCTATGTAAACAGATTAGCCTTATGTAAACTAAAAGGGAGGACATTTATTACCTCGCATGTAAAACAGAGCAGCATGCGATAAAAGATGCGAGATCAAACGTGACAGTAAGCGAATCACCCACTTCCTCAGCGGTAACTGTTTAAAGTTGTACAGCCACTGCCTTAATTCAAAGCTGCTGGTTTTGTCACTTATAAAATGAACCTGCGCCTTCCATTAACACACACCCGACCGCAGTTTCTCGGACTACACAGCCATTAAACTAAATTATATCCTTAGCTCTCAACCTTCCATCTCCAAAATGAGGAGCACTAGCCTTCATAATGTGGAACAAATGGGCAAAATGTGGAACATGTATAAATTGCTTACTAACAACTTCAACTTGGAAGGTCATAAGATGGTTAAAATATGATGGTTTTACTTATATGAATTAATATGATTTGTTTCTATTCATCATAGATATCAGTTAAAATCTTCCTAACACTGAATGTGCGACAGACCCTTTTAATGTAGAACTTCGAGGAACATGAACTTTTTTTTAAGAGTCCAAATGAGGTATGTTCCTCATGAGCTACACTTGAGAGGTGTGCCTGAGATAGCCTCCTTTGAGATTGTGACAATAAAGACAGTGATTCAAAATGTGGCTGTATAATGTTTCACTTAAATAATCACAGGACCTCACATTGAACAGGAATACCAGTTTAGGAGCAAGAGCAGGAAAATGTGTTCAGCATGTACCTGTGGGCAGGTGACCCATTCAGCTTGTCAGGGCTCCATATGAAAAAGCTGATTGAATCATACATCCAGATTTTGCCTAATATTTTTGACAGACATTCCTCATAAAATTTGTGGTTTTCTGGCAAATCATAGAAGACTGAAGTCAGTAAATAATGGCATACATTTCAGTTTCAAACTTCATATCCTTCAGAAAATGCATGCTAACACAACTCCTATTATTATAGTAGCTTTCTAAGTTTATAGGAGAAATATTTAAAGTCTGTCCCTATTTGTGGGCTTTTGTCCCCCCATTATTTTAGGCTTTGTCCAGATTTATTGTGCTAAGAGGTTGAGAGATATGGAATGAAGCCAAATGTAGACTAACAAGCACAAAGTGAAGGGAGGGATTTAGTGTGATTTCAGCTAAGTGGCAAGCAGGGGCGGAATACATAATGGTAGACTAAGGCCCTGGGAATGGAAACTAGGTTTTAAGACATGAAATCTCATTACTGTACAAGGATAACCTTAGGTGAAATGGAGCCAGAGACAAAAAGTTCTATGGTACCCCTACCCCTGCTGTCCACCCCATCACCAGTGCTTCCCCCATTTCTATCCCATTCTGGCTTCCATGCATCATCCAGAATACTTTATTTGTGCTTTCTCACACTTTGCCTTACTCTTCAGCTATTTTTTTGCATCTTTTTAACATATCCTAACTGTCCAAGACTGCAATGTAATAATTCAGATTCAGAAGTTATTGGGGTTCTAGTTTCCCTGAGGTGCATTTTAGAGTTTTTTTTCTAACCTTCTCATCCAATGATGCCCTGAACAAAAGTCATGACTAAGGAAAGAACTTCAGTCTTACACTTCAGCTTTGCTTTTTCTTACATCCTTTTAATACACTCTAACTGTCCAAAACTACACTTTAATAACTGAAGAGGAAATAATTCATTTAAGCCAGGCTTATGGGGTATAGTGCCCCCCAGAAGCCATAAGGTTATAGATGGCCTGAAGTACATTTAAGTATTTTTTCAAACTTTTTGATCCAGTGAGAGCCTGAATAAAAATCATAGAGAAGTCAAGAAATGCATATTTACTTTTTATTTCAAGAAAGAAATAAGTTATATCTAAGGCTTAATGTTTAAACTTGAGATAATAATAGTTCTCAATAAAGTGAGAAAGCAAATGCTTGTGAAGATACATGAATCATATCTGGGAATAGTTTCTGCCTACCTACCCCCAAAAAGTTAGTAATCTTCTGTATATCCCCACGGTATTAGTTGGAGATGAAAGTGAAGAAACAGGCATGTATTTCAAGTGGCTGCTGTCATACATATATACAGCATACCTCCTCATCCCTATCTCCGAATGATAGCCACATTCTGGGTAATCCTCTGATATCAGACTGTGACAATTTGAAAGAAACTAATAGAACACGGTAACATAATTCAACCTGTTGCTATCAAACATATATAAACAGCAAGTCTCCTTACCCTGCCCCTATATACATGCTTGATCGTTAATCTTTAGAAAAGTGAAAAAAATGATTACAGTTCTGTATCCCACCTTGTTGCATCTAGTCAGTACACTGCTGTAAACATGCTACAATGACCTATGCACACCTCTGAGGTTGGATTGTGAGAGAAATTAAAATTACCACACTTTTCCAAGCACCACACAAGATATAGTAATTTTCTGTGCACACCTCTAAGCCTTATTTTAATACCTTTATTGAATTAACACTTAAGACATAGGCAAACATATATTTGTGTAAAAGAAAGCAACCACATTAACATGTTCCTTGTTACAAACATTATACATAATATATATTCTTTATATGATTATCATCAATTTAACATTACATAAATTGTTCAATTCCTGCATTCCCTTAAACCTCACTCCTCCTCCAAAACATTATTCTGTGTGTATTTTTCCCACAATTTCCATTTATTTCTGTCCAACTTCCTCCTAACCTTTTCTAAACATCCCACTTCCAGTCCTTTCATCTCTGTTACTGTATTCAGATACTTCAATGCAGCTGATTTAGACTTTGATTTCCATTTTTCAGTAACTGCTTTTTTTGGTCACCACCAAAATTAAACACAACAAGGCCTTACTATGTGCAAGCAAGTCAGAGCCTGTGTCCCAGCTTAAAAAAAATCTGTATATATATATATATATATATATATATATATATATGTGTGTGTGTGTGTGTGTGTGTGTATATATATATATATATATATATATATATATATATATATATATATATGTGTGTGTGTGTGTGTGTGTGTGTGTGCATATATATATATATATGTGTGTATTTACTAAATCAAATCTATTTGCTCACCCAATATTTCTGATAGAGTATGCTGTAGGGAATTTTTAAAGTCTGCCAACTTATTACACTCCCCAAATTTTTGTTCCCAGTTACATCTTTCTTTCCCATCACACCTCTAACATTAGCCACATTCCTGAGGAAAAAATATTTGGAGTCTGCTTGGAGTATAAAATGCCTATGCAAACACTTCCAAGCAAAATTCCTAAATATTCTAGACTTTGTTGCATATTTGAGGGCCATACACAAGTCTTCATATATTTCCTTGTGATTGTTTATCCAGTCTCTCTTCCCAATCTTTTCTAACCTCCTCTGATTGATTCCTTTTGTTATTGTACAATATTTTACATGTCCTTGTAATTATCCTTTTTTTAATAACAGCTTCTGATGTAGATTCAACTAAAAACTATACCAGAGCAGATCTATCACTTAGGATTTCTCTATCTCTTTATCTCTTTCTATAGTCTGATATCAGTCCCTGATAGGGAAAGCAGTCTCTAGCCTGCAGTCCAAATGTCTACTTGGCCTTTTCCCATTCTATTATTGGTTATGCTGTATTGAAGTAACCCTTGGTCAGACTGTGCATAAGTGGTTGTGGCCTGTATGACTGACATGCCAGATGACTATAATGTCGTATGCAAATAAAGTATGATTGACTGACTGTGACGACCGTGCCCTGGCCCAGCAATCAAGGAGCCTCAATCCTCACCACTAACACCAGGGAGGTTGCCTCCTAGAAGAGGAAAAGATAACTAATACAACACAGTAAAGTACAATTTCCCTTAAGTGCACACAGAGATCACAGTCAGTCTGGGGCTGGCTGCTCCCTTGCTCACCAGGTCCCCAATAAGACTCCCCACTGGCACAGCTATAGGGTCCAGGTCTCAGCCTAACTGGGCAAGCTAAAACCTCCAGTACCCTCTCTGTCCAACCAGTGCTTCGTGCCCCTGCCCAAGTAACTGACAAAACACACACACACTTTGAGAAAAGTATTTATACAACTTCACAGACACTCCTGGGAAAGGCTGACAGATTCTCCAGCTGTGCCACTTCACCCAGACTATACAGTAGTAATTACTGCCACCACCCAGTTAATAATATCAGCTACTAAAAGGCCCTTAAAAGGGTGTCCAATTATTACTGGGCAATATTAATATCCAATGGTAATGTGACTATACAGTCTAAGGCTTATTGGAAGGGCTTAGACCATAAACTCTATAAATATATAATGTACTCTAAAGCATACTTTATCTCTACACAAAGCAGCCACAGGTAGAAGGTTTTAAAAAATATTTAATAATAAATAATTAAAACACAAGACAAAACTACTACACCACAGAGATATCTAAGAGTTCACAGATCACACAGAAACTTAAAATAATACAGTAGGACAGGTCTGGTTTCAAAGAAAAATACCTAATTAATCTTTACTAGCTTTAACTATTCCTACAAGATATCACAGTGCTAAAAACTTACATGTGAGCATAAGCAGAGTGCTGATAAGTTAGATGTCCAGATCAAAATGCTCCAGGTCTCTTATTTGAAATAGTATTTAAACATTACTAACAAACATGTCTCTAAGGCCCTCCCAAAATTACATCATTTTGACACTTAGGTTTTCCCAATATTCATATTGCATAATCTTAACACCTGGTCTGAGTTCTCAGGCCACAAACTGCATTATTTAGCAATCTAACACCTCCTCAGAAACTTACAACGAAACAAGACATTTCACATGTATATGCTAACAGAAACTAAAGCAATAAAAGCACCTTCCACATCTAAATTCTGGTCATAAACTTTAGCCTTAAAACAATGGGCATGAAATCTTCATCCAGCCACCCTCTGGCCAAATTCTAACATGAAAGGATACAACATGCTTCACTGGGCCAGCAGAATGCAATGTTGTCACATATTTTGCAATTCCACATTTCACAGTGTTTTCTTACATTTAAAAACACAAGCCTGTATTTTACATTTATTTATACAGCTGACAGAATTATATATGAAATTCTACCTGACTAGGCTGGCAGCTTTCGCCCATCTCTCTCCAGTCATCACACTGACATGTAGATTTTACAGTGATATTATGCATACATTGGTTGTTGATTGACAATATATGGAAATCACCTCTGTACATTCTCCTGATACTGAGAGGCTCCAGAGCTAAATGAATTAAATGCTGCAGGTGTTAAATCTAAGTTCTCGGACATTTCCCTTTGCCTTAGGGCAATGAATTTATTTAAAATAAGTGGAGTGAAGGTGCACTTTTAAAAACAGATTGTTTCCTCCTTATAGATAAAAAACATGCATCCTGCCCTTTGAAATGCAGGTCAGCCTCAGCACTTAGTATACAAGGGAAACTGCATTTTATGAAGTGTATTTTCCATATTAAAAAACAGGCAATTCCTTCATTTTTCTTACTTGTAACTTACCAGAGAACTGGCAGGAGCTACTGAAGGATTTGCTTCTGGTGTACAAAACCTGAGGAAATGTCTAAATTCAACAATAATTACATAAATTAAATTACCTCCTCCTAAAGCTCAGTAATATCATTCTTGAAATCACTGGGGATTCTGCCAGGGGAGAAAAACTGCCTTAACTGTGGCTATAAGACATCCCTTGTTGCTCACAGATTGTCCTTCGCTTGGAAGTGTAGAGCAAAGAAATCCAGACATAAAAGTGATTTGCTGACTAAGGACTTTTAATGCTTCTTCTTAGGTTCATAGGTTCATAGGTTGGTACTAGGCTATCAGCCCTAGGGCCTATACAAGCCTAGCCATAACAATTCCCTGGCTATTTCTTCCCACATTATTTACTTTCCTGGACCCCTGTCTAGCAGGGCGACTGACGTGATCCCTGGGGTGAATTTCCTTTCTCCCATCCAATCGGCAAGGTTCCTCTTGAAGAGGTCCAAAGAGGCACTCTGCTTGACATGTATGGGCAATCTATTCCAGAGTCTGGGGAGTCTCTGGGTCAGGAACCTATCCCTCCAGCATGTTTTGTTTATTGTGATGACAAGGTTTAGATCCCTGGAGCGTGTAGCTCTGAGGGATTGGGATTTCTTTAAGTGTAGCATGTCCAACAGTTCTGGGTTTGACATGGCATTGTATGTTAAGCAGAGATCGCCTCTGAGTAGACGATATGTGACAGAGTATAGCTGGAGTTTTTTATGGTGGTCAGCGTAGGGCATCTGCTTTAGGCCTATGATTCTTTTAGTGAGGTATTTCTGAGGCCTTTCCAGTTGTTGCAGATGTCTTGAGAGGTACATACCAAATGGGGTGTTGTATTCTATAATGGGTCTAATGAGGGATGAGTACAGTGGGACAATGACCTCCTTTTTTCTGGATGAAAAGCCCTTCGTGATGAGGTGTGCCACATAGAAGGATTTCCTGACTGCTGTGGCGATGTGGTTATCGAAGGTGAGACCACTGTCCACCTGTGTCCCTAAGTCTCTTATCACACTTTCTGTGTTTAGTGTACTGCCACATATATGGTAATTCATGGATACATGTTTTTTCCCAAAGGGGATAACAATACATTTCTTGGCATTGAGCTTGAGCCCATGGCTCTGGCACCAAGCATCTGTTTCTGTAAGGCCCTTTTGTAGAGTATCCACATCATTTGGGATTCAATAATGGCTCCCAGTTTGCAGTCATCTGCAAACTTTGTTAGCCAGAGTCCCTTAGTGTTGACCTGTACTTCAGAGAAGTAGATGCCAAACAAGAGCGGCCCCAGGACTGAACCCTGAGGTACTCCACTTGTCACTTGTCTGGAGCTGGATTTGGAGTCGGCTGCTTTTACAGTGTGGGTTCTATCAGTAAGCCATTTAGGAACCCATTGGGTGACATAGGGATTAATGCCCAACTTAGTAAGTTTATCTATGATTCCAGTGTGGGGGATGGTGTCAAAGGCCTTGGCAAGGTCTAGATAGGCCGTGTGGACCACCTTACCCTTGTCCATGGCTCTGGAGACTGATTCAAAGAAGTCAATCAGGTTCAGGAGACAAGATCGGCCCTTCACAAACCCAAACTGGGTGGGGTCCAGTGTTTGAAGGTTGCCAATGTCTTTGTTTATAAGTTCCATGATAATACGCTCCATGGCCTTGCAGATAAGGCTTGTCAGACTGATGGGACGGTAGTTTCCGGGATCCAAGGTGGATCCCCCCTTGTGGATTGGGATAACTGTAGCTCTGCACCACTCAGTGGGCATGAAACCTGAGGTGAGGCTATGATTAAACATGACACTTAGGTGAGGTGCCAGTTCATATTGTATTTCATGTAGTACACAGCCCGGGATGTCATCTGGTCTCATGGATGCTGTATTCTTGGCTTTAGAGAGTGCGTTTTGTACCTGTGTGGCCGTTATTACTGGAATTTGGCAATCTTCCGGTATTGAGATGGGCCATTTAGGGGGTGAGAGGGGGGTGAATTTGGCACTGAATCAGTCTGCCAGGATATTGGCAATATCCTTCGGATCAGTATATTTAATGCCATTCTGTTTTAGCTCAGAGCAGATCTGAGCATTGCCATTTAGATTCTTGACATAGTTATAGAATGCTTTGTGGTTGTCTTTGGAATCTTTGGCAATTTTATTTTCGTAACTAGCTTTGGAGGATTTTATGAGGCATCTCAGTTTTTTACTGAGGCTAGTAAGGGAGTTTTTTGCATCCTGGGATTTTCCTCTTTTCTGCAAAAGTTTCTTCCTTTTGTTGTAAAGTTTGTTTATGGCAGGGAACCACCAGATTGGCTTCCTTTTTGGATGAGAGCATCTTGGTTCTATTTGGGATGGCACGATTCATGCATGAGTGGATGTGCTCGTACAGTGCCTTAGTGTAGGATTCAGCAGTTGAACTTTCAGTTCCCATCTGCATGGGTGTCATGAAGTTTGTCACTTCTGACTTTAGTAGCATGAAGTTGGCTTTGGAGAAGTTTTTTATGGTGGTTTCTTTACTGGGGAGGTGGGGGGGGATGTGGATGTTAAGGGTGATTAGCTTATGGTCAGACCTGACTAACGAGGGGGTGACCATAGGTATGGAGCATTGATTTCCCATGTTGGTAATGACCAGGTCTGGGATATTGGAGCCCCTGGTGGGACTATGGATTAGCTGATCCAGGGCGTTGGAATTTATGAATTCCAAGAACCGTTGCGCAAAGGTGTTGGAACATGAGTAGTTTTCCCAGTTAATGGCAGGGTAGTTAAAATCACCCAGTATTAGGGTGTTTGGTTCTATCTTAATATTTTCCAGTATGTTTAGAAAGGTGTAGTGAGAATCTTGGGGTATGGTGGGGGATCTGTAGCAAGCTACAATTTGGATTGCAGTCTTACCTAGTGTTAGTTGCACTTGAAGAATTTCAGACACATTGTGTTGGCCAACTAGCCTGGTGGTGTGAATATCCTTGGTGAATATTGACACTCCTCCACCTTTAGTGTTTCGGTCTTGGTTTGGTGGCCGAAAAGTGTGGTAAGAGTTGTAGCCTGGTATTGCAGGGGTGCTCTCTGGAGCCTTGAACCAGGTCTCAGTTACTGCACAGATATCGATGTTCTCCATTTTTAGGAGTGCCTCGAGAGAGTGCATTTTGAGGTTTAGACATCTAGAATTGAGTAGCATTACCTTCAGATTTTGCATGCTTGTACCTGTTATGGTGGTGGTTTTGTCCTTTGAAGTTTGCCTAAAAAAGGCACTATAGGGGTGGCAAGAGCCTTAGCCAGTAACCTGAATCCCAGGGTCGACAGGTTCAGACCATCTCTGGCAAAGCATCGTGGTCTGTCAATCATGTCATCCCAGGCAGACAGATACTGGATCCCCTTTGAATGACACCATAAGCTTAAGTGACAAGATTTGTATATTTATTTCTGTAGTAAGTCAGTTCACAGTTAAATTTGATGGCTGAAGCACTTTGTTTTCTGTTTCTCAAAATAAACAATCAAGTGTTTTTGTCTTGTTTTTTTTTTTTTTTTTTTTTTTAAATTTCAGAACAGTAAAATGCTGAATGTATGTTGTCAGTGGAAAAAAACACAGCTTTCTACTGGTATTCTAAACCATGCAAGCTTTCTTCTTTCTTTTAACCACCATCACTAGATTCTTTCCAATTTTGTACTTAGACAAATTAGATTTAATACATGAAGAACCACTATACCTTTCCGTATACCGTATGAATATCCATGTAGCCAGTGCAGGCATCACCATGAATATTCAATCATTATTCGTTCACATCACTGGGTGTTGGGTAGTGGTCGGAGTTTGGGTGGAACCTGCTACTGTGCATCCGGGGGGGGGGGTTACTTCAATATGACATAACCCTATTACCTTTCAGTAGTTATTTGCTCTCATTACCTTGCTTGCTTTGCCAGTTTTCTCCTGTAAATTCCAGCCCCATCTTGGCTCTTCTCTGTACCTCTAATTCCAATCATGCCTATCAGTAAAATCTCCTTTCTCCAGTCTCATGTTGGCTTGGTTCTTTAAATATTTTCTGCCACTTTATAAATATAATATTCTGTATGGCTGTTGTTATTCTCCTTAAGGATCTGCATCTAAAATCTCAGTATATCTTTATTTTTTTTAATTCCCCCTGCTTCATCATTATCCCTTTCCAGTCTGAATTATAGCTTTCTGCTTGTATTATGTATATGAGCTTTAAATGTGTAGTTCTAAAATATTCATTCAAGTCCAGTAATTCTAAACCACCTAGTTCTATTGCAAGGATCAACTATACCACTTGACCCTTGCCCTCTTCACCTCCAAGATAATATCCTTCAACTCTTTTGTCCACAACTTCTCCTCTGGTTGATAAAAATATGCCTGAATTGTATATAAAACTAATAGACTAAAAGCATTTTTCACTGCATGTATCTTGCTGTCCATATCCATGAACAAGAGCCTTCATTTTCTAATTTTTGTATTCTCTTTTTTTAGTCTCTTTCCATGTCCTTGTAATACTTATTGCTAAATACTTCATTGCATTGTGTCCCCATAAATATGGGTATTGCTGAACCAATTCACGTATGGGCGTATAGTTTAGTTTACAGCTATAGCCTTTGTTTTATCTTCATTAATTTTATATCCTGAAAAGACTTGAAACTGTCTCACAATGTTCCACAATAATGATGTCCTTTTCTGGTTTTATCAGGTATAAAATAATATTGTCTGCAAACAAAGCCAGTTTTTCTTGATTACCATAACAATTATATCCTTGAATTTCTGAGTCCCTTATTTTCTTTTCCAGTGGCTCTAAATATAATGCAAATAACAAAGGGAAAGAGGACACCTCTGCCCAGTTCCTCTGTTCAGGCACAACTTAGAGAGGAATCCTCCCACTTTAAATGTTGCCTCTATTCCCTCATATATCCTGCTAATTAACCTTATTATTGTATCAGGAAATGCAAATGCTTCCATTGCCCTATTCACAAAATCCCAGCTTACTCTGTCGAATGCCTTCTCTACATCAAGACCCACCAACAACAATGGTATTTTTGTACATTCTGCTTCTCTCTGGATCATCATTGTTCCATTAATGTTGTCAAATGTTTGTCTACCCTCCACAAAACTACATTGATCATATATCTATCAATTTTGCCATCATCTTTGCCATTCTTTTAGATATTATGGACATAAACACTTTACAATCATGGTTTAAAATTGAAATGGGCATATTTGAAGCTGGTCTTGATGGGTCTTTACTATCTTTAGGTATTACAGCCACCACATCTTTCTTCCAGGATGTTGGTGTTTCTCTTCCTTTTAAAAACTGTTAAACAAAACCTTCTTAATCTTTAGCACTTTGTTCCCTCCTAGTTTCCAAACTTCCAGAAGAATATTGTCTATTCCTGGGTACTTTTCCTGCAGACTGATTATACGTCACCGTTTTTATCAAATCTCCTCCAGTCTTAACTGTTTATTGTTGAACCTTGTCTACCTCTAACCTTGGCATACTTAAGTGTTCCATAAATATTTCCATTCCTGCTCTGTCTTGGTTTCTAAATTTATCTGCTTTATACAACATCTAAACTTTAATTATGAAAAAATTAAAGAAATAATGACTACACTATTCCCAGCCCCAATACAAGCTATAGTGACCTTCTCTGCATACCACTGAAATTTGATAATGTGGAAGGTTAAAGAAATAATTACCAAATCATGACCAGCCCCCCCCATCCCACCTACCCCACACACACAGAAGCAACAGCATCCTTGTGTGCACACCCCTGTGTAGGAACAGTTTTAGACTTGAAGGGGTATAGGGCAAGGGCCACTACTAAGCCTATGTCAAAATCTACTTATGCAGCTTGTGGTGTGGAGGCTACCAGGCCCCCAGAATATCTAAAGATCTATATGTCTTGAGATGCATTATATGCCTTATTTTCGAACCAACCACAATGACACTTTAATTGTTCTTTTTTTTAACTTCTACCTACAGGAGTTATTTACATGTCTACCAATATTGTACATGTCCACATATAAAAAAATGGTGATATTATTGTTTATACTCACACACACACACACACACACACACACACACACACACACACACACACACACACACACACACACACACTATCCTTGATAAGCCAGGTCTATCACAAACACCAATTCACCTACAACATGTTTCTTTTTTTTTGGTGTTAGAGAAAACCAGAGCACATAAATAGACTCATACAGAGACAAGGAATACATGCAGGCTCCACAGAGAAGGTACTCAATCAGAGAGGCAAGCACTGTACGACAGCAATGCTATTCACTGTACCATTATGCAACTGATCATTTGCTTTCACACACATCTTACCTAGTCCACTAAAGATAGCCATTTATCATGTACAATGCTGATGTTTGACAGTGATAGAAAGTGAAAGAAATTATGCCCAATTTGTTATTCTTTAATGTACTGCAACACACATCACATATACATGCACACACGCACACAGTCATAAAACATAGCAATACTACTTTTAGACTGATTTCAGCAAATATAATACACTAAGTGACCCTACTCCTGCCACAACTGTTCTTACAGTTATCAAGCAACATCATGTATAAGTCACTTTTACTCAAAGACAGTCTCCATACAAATCAGTCATGGCTACTGTATTTACTGTGTACACCTCAGATGTCTGATTGTAATAAAATAATGATATTAATAATAACAATAATAGTAATAATGGCCACAGTAATGTATTTCAAGTTTGTTTCACATAAACACACAGTAATTCCTGTGGAATATTCCAACTTATTTTACATAAACACATATTAGTCCTGCAAAGCTTGATTAATGACTGTTTAAAAAGAGTAAACAGTAACAGTCACTTATTTATTTTATTTATTTTTATTTTATTTTACATTTGTTGACCGGGATAGTCCGACTGGATGCATGTCCATTTTCAGCGGAGGCCCGGGGAGAAAACCTCCAAGGGTAAGCAGATACAGCATTACATAATACCAGCATTACATATTACAAACAGATTATTTACAGAGATTACATAAGTAAGCAAGTTAAACAAGTTCCACAGGTTAAAGTTAGTCCTGAGCACAAGTCAGGATTAAATTAAATTACACAGTAAACTGGTTAACAGATTTTTACACATTCGAGTTAGCCAGGCTTGATACATTGACATAGCCAGTTAAGTGACAAATGTTGTTTGAGTCTAGTTTTAAATTGACCTAAGGTGGAAAGTAAGGTAATATCAGCTGGAAGTGAGTTCCAGGATCTACTTACAGAGTTTGCAAAGAGAGAATCACTGGCTGTGTTATTAATTTTTCTGGTCTGAATTAGTAGTTTGTTAGAGGATCGAAGCGGTCTAGGATTGTTATAGGGGGTGATAATATTTTTAAGTGCAGGAGTATTGTCCGGTTTATAGAGGATTTTATAGGCCATAATCAGTTGGTTATACTGGATTAGGCTAGGTAGTTCAAGCCAACCAAGCTGATTTAGATTGATGCAATGATGTGTCCTAAAAGGCAGCCCAGTGGCAAACCTGGCAATGTGGTTGTAGCAAATTGAGAGTTTGTTAAGGACAGTCTTGTTCAAATTCGAGAGTAGAGGGGATGCATACAGAAGGGTTGAAAGAAGGTGAGAGCGAGCTATGGCAATTTTAGCTGGAGGGGTTAGGAAGGTTTTTATTCTGTAAAGTGACCCTAGTTTTTTATTGATGGTTTTGATAGTTTGGTTAACATGTAGGTCAAATTTGAGATTATTGTCTATGATGACACCTAATAGTTTTGTAGATGGGTCAGGGGAGATTATTGTGCCATCATTTGATTTTATGGTAAAGGTGAAAGCGGTAGACCTATGAGTTGGTGAAAATAACAGCATTTTAGTTTTTTTGGGATTTAGGATCAGACGATGTTCAGAAAGCCAGTTTTCTATTGTATTAAAGGTGGTCTGGGTAGCTGACCATAACTCTACTGGAGATGTGGCTGAGCAAATCAGAGAAGAGTCATCAGCATATTGGATACAGCTGACTTTTGGGATGACAGTATAAAGGTCGTTAATGAAGATAGAGAACAGCAAGGGCCCTAGTATAGAGCCTTGTGGTACTCCGAGGGTGTTAGGTAGTAGGTTAGAGAGTTTGTTCTGCCAGAGGACAGCCTGCTGTCGACCATTCAGGTAGGATTGAAACCATTGGAGGGCTCCAGTAACTAGACAGAATGTTTGCAGGGTGTGGATTAAAAGTTGGTGATCAACCATATCGAATGCCTTGGAAAGATCCAAAAAGAGGGCTGAGGATATATAATTATTGTTGCGATTATGGTTTATGGTGTTAGTAAAGGCTAGGAGGGCTGAAGTAGTGCTGTGATGAGGACGGAAGCCATGCTGAGTGTCTGCCATAAGGCGATTTTGGATTAGGTGGTGCATGAATTGTCTATGAATACATTTTTCCATAATCTTTGCAAGTGGAGAGAGTATAGCTATTGGCCTATAATTGGAGAATTCAGTAGAGCTGCCTCCTTTGTGAAGTGGGATTACATAGGATATTTTACAGATGGTGGGAATTTTAGCTTCTACTATGGTTCGATTGATTAGTATTGAGACGGGGTAAGCAATAGCATCAGCTGATTTTTGTAGGTACTCGGCTGGGAGTTGATCAGCAGAAAGTGTAGTGGGTTTTAATTATTTTCATCAACAGATAGCCCCCTCCCCCAGACTTTGTGGATTGAGTATGCTTCAGATGTCTGATTGGTTTAAAAATAATGGCACAACAATATACTTCAACTTTGTCCCATGCACTCAGTAAGAAACAAAGTAAAATAATCCAAGTTACATCACACAATTCACATTAGAGCTGCAAAGCCAGAATAATGAGCAAACAACATTAGTCAGTGTGTCAGTCATTTTTCCCCACAGACACCCATAGCAAGTATAGCTACTTTGTTGTCTGTGTACATCTCAGTTTTCTGACTATTATAAAGTAACATAAATACATAAATAAGAACTGCATGATAATGCATTCCATATTCATTTGTCTTGCAAAGCCATCCACTGTCTATGTCTGAACGCTTGCCAGGACTGAAAATAAACTTACTTCACATTGTTACAGGCCGGTGTTGATGTTTTCCACAGTATCAATCCACTTTATCATTTAATATATTCATGGCCTTTCAGCTTCTTGTCATATGAAATAGGTATATCACTGGATGGAAAGGAGCAGAAAGCTCTGCAAATTGATGTATCAGGTGCTCAGCACCTAGGACACTGCAGCTTTAAACAGAAGGACAGTAGGGCTGGCTATTTATTTATTGTTTAAAGTACAAAAACCCTGCCACTGCATTAACTTACTTTTAAAATGCAAATAAATAAATTAATGGCAAAAAAATGTCCTAGGTGAAATGTACCTACATAGACACCTAGTTTGCCTGTTACGTAAGACCAGCCATGTTAAAAAGGAAAGAATGGTAATGCAAGCTGGAGACTGAAAAGTACTAGCTACATTCAGTTGGTCTTGTATTAGACTTGTGTTATTTATGTAACTATACTTCTCAAGAGGGGGTGATTGGTTATGGAACCCTAAAGCAGGGGTGGTGTCACTTCTACTTAAGAGCTGATCTTGAGAAGAGGTCCCAAATGTGTGTGGGGATGCTTACAGGCCTTTGGCTTTGTTCTGAACAGTTGGAGTGTGTCCTAGTAGAAGACAGGGGCGCATCAGTGTGAGTACAAGTTGCAAAAAGAAAAAAATCTATCTTTCTGCCTAACAGCTATTCAGAAGTATTCAACCTTCTTAGAAACCATGGGAGGAGCTCAATAAAGTACCTCCTACCAATTATGTATTCTGAAGTTCTACTAGGAGATGTCTGCTTTTAATGAGGAATAATGGAGATACCTGAAATGGCATGACAGGGAGGCATGACTTGTCTGACTTGAATCTGAAGGATGAATTGTTTCTGGACCTCTTTCCTGAACTTTGATTTCCATTGGCAACACCGTGTTCAAACACGAGGATTCTTATAAGTATGCGTATAAGGTGGCGAACTACCAAAAATATATCAGATCAACAAATCTATAGGCATATGAGAAACATGACAAAAAAAGAAATTCTCTCAGACAAAAAAAAACTTTTACTGTAAAATGCAGCAAACAAACCAAAACAATCCTCAAAGATTCTGGGCAAGTATCAATAGACTCCTTTATCCAGGTCACTCCAGAACACCAACCCCAACAGGTGCAACACATGAGACTCCTATCCAAACTGCCAATGCTTTCAATTCCTTCTTCACATAGGCTATCCAATCTCTTGCCAGTCAACTAGCTCCTGATAGATCCAGTCTTCTTAACTCTTCTCCCAGCTCTCTTCCTACCTTCCGATTTCTACCCACCTCAACAAATTTTATCTATAATCTCATTCTAAAACTTAAGCCTTGTACTCCTTCTGCTGACCAGATCCCAGCCGAATACCTGCAAAAAGCAGCTAAAGAAGTAGCTTACCCAATATCCATCCTGATTAATAGAACTACTAACGAGGGACGCATCCCTGACATTTGGAAAATCTCACATATTATCCCCCTACACAAAGGTGGCAACTCAAATGAATACTCTATCGACCTATAGCCCTACTATCCCCCTTAGCAAAAATAATGGAAAAATGTATTCACCATCAGCTTCTAAACCATTTAATTCAACATAACATACTTGCTGAAAGCCAACATGGCTTTAGGCCATTCCACAGTACTACTACTTCCCTCTTATCTTTTACTGATACCATAAACAAAAAACGCAATAACAATGTTTTCTCTTCCTCTCTATTTATTGATCTCTCAAAAGCATTTGATATGGTAAACCACTCTCTACTTATAAATATTCTGAAATCACTCTCTCTTGATACTATGGCTGTACAATGGTTTACTTCTTACTTCAGCAATAGGCAACAGGCTGTGCTCTGGGAGAATAAACTATCATCCCACCTTCCAGTCTCACTTGGTGTCCCTCAGGGCTCCATTCTAGGTCCTCTCTTATTCTCAATATTTATCAATGATCTCTACCTAGCTATTCCTCAGGCAACCTGCATACAGTATGCAGATGATTCAACATTAATCTGTGCAGCTGAATCTTCATCTGAACTACAATCCCTAACTCAGAAAATATTTAATGTAGTAGATACTTGGTTCTTAAAACGTTGCCTCCTCTTGAATCCCCCCCAAAAAACAAAGCTCCTTCTCTTTACTCCTACCCGTTAATCCATGCCTTTAGATTTCTCTGTTATTTCTAACAATGGCACCCTCATATCCCCTGATTCTACCACCAAACTCCTATGAATTTCTATAGACAATTACCTCAGCTTTGATAACCAATATTAATAACACTATAAAAACAGTCAACAGAAAAATGGGCTCCCTATCCAGGATCAAATATTTTCTCACTCCAACAGCCAGAGCTACTAATATTCATCGTGTTATACTGCTGCAGTCATCACACTTGGGTTATCCTGTTGTCATGCGGTCCCGCAGTCGGCCGAATCCCAAAGCCTTGATCTGGCGTCGGTTGTCGTCACTTCTTCCCTGATGTCAGTGTGACAGGGGTATAAAAGAGGCAGCTGACGCCATTTTCTTTAGTCTTTCTTGCCGTGCGGTGCCCAAAGCAGAAGCAGTTCGCAAGTGCCGGTCGGCCAGCTCCTGAGATTTTCAAATCAAATTTCAGCCCGAAGTCTTCTCTAAAGCTAAGTACCCCGTTGGGAAAACTTTTCTTGCCTCAGACTGATGTCAGACAAAGTTAATAATTGCATTTCTTGTGGGAAGCAAATACCTCATAAGGATTTTCATTCTTATTGTATTCCTTGCCTAGGCCCAGACCATGACATCTCTGGTTGTTGGTTTTGTGCTAGGTTCAACAAACGTATAATTAAGCGTCGGGCAGATTTCGCCTAGCATTATTTTGGCAGAAAATTTAACTATAGCATGCCATCGGAGCAACCGACATCAGCAATGTTTAAAAAACGCAAGGATAAGGACAGGCAGCCAAGGCCAAGACCAGTTACCGAGGCCTCAGTCAGGCCTGACGCCGGTTCTCAGGTTTTCAGCAGGGCGCCTACGCAGCCCCTGACTACCGCTGATTCAGAAATTCTGATGGTCTCCCAGACCGAAGCAGCTAGGCCTCAGGAACCTGTTCCACCTCACCCCTCGGACGCCAGTCCTGACGGTGATCCGGAAATATTGGATAGGCCTTCAGTTTCTGGAAGGTGTCTTCAAACTGACCATTATCTCTGCTAAGTCTTATGCTAAAGCTCCCTTGAAAGTTAGGGAGCCGGGTCCACACCCCCCCCCCCACAGGCCCCTATGCCTAAAAAACAGATGCTTAAGATGGCTGAGGATTTAATTACCCTTATCAGGGGATTCCCAACCCCCCCCTGACAAAAGGCCTAGACTGGAGGAAGATTATCCTTCCTCTGACCAAGCATCCATTTCCTCAGGCAACTCTGAGGACCAGGATTACTCCTTCCATCCTTATGAAGATTCAGATGCTGAAGAGTCCATTCCCTCTGTCTCCCCTCCTGAAGACTACTCTTTTGGGGAAACTTTACACACCTTGAGGGAACACTTCCACTGGGAAGGCCAAGATTATTCTGACTCTAAGAAAAGACTCCGGGAGTTTCTTCTTCTTCCACAGCATAGACCCCTAGCAATTCCTCCAGTTTTAGACATTTTGGATGATGTTTACTCCAAATCTAGTCTAAACTCAGATTCCTTACCTCCAGCACCAGCTAAACCAGACCAGACAGATACTACTGAGTTCCTGATACTCATAAGTTTCTATATAAAAGTCCTACTGCAGACCCAGAAACCATTTCCCAGGGTCCCAAAGGGGTTAAGGCCTCTACTGCTAAGAATCCACTTCCTTCTGAAAGAGATTCCAGAGCATTAGAAAGATGCTAAAATACCAACAGTACTTGATTACACAGTTAAAACAGAAAATGATCCCTCAGACAGATCAACCTGATTTCAAGGAGATGCAGGATTTACTGCATGCAGCAGAACAGGTGGGAAAGCATACCTTACAGTGTGGTTTTGATTCATTGGAAGCCTCATGTAGAGCAGCTGTCACAGGGTCTGTAATACGTAGGCATGCTTGGCATAAAGAACAAGCCTTACCAGAACATGTCAAAGCAAAGTTATTGGATGCTCCATTGCAGAAAGATGTTTTATTTGGTGTCAAAGCAGAGGAAGTTTTAAAGAAAATGGAAGAAAAGGCAAAATCTATGCAAACAGTTAAAGATTGTTTACAGGTACAACCTCCTCGTTTCAGCAGAAACCGGCCATCAAAAAACTGGTCCTTTCCTGCATCAGACAGACCCCAAAGAGGTAGGTACAGATGCCCAAGGGGCAGAGGCCAGCCACAAGGTTCTTTCAGGCCTAGACAATGGCAAACAACATCTGAAAGAGGGGGATCTCAACCCTTCAGGAAACAAACACAATGACTTCCCTCTTCGCCTGCCAAGCAAAATTGCCCTGGCAGCACCTTTGGGAGGAAAACTGGCTTTATTTCCACAAAATTGGCGCATTATAACAAAGGACAAATGGGTTCTGGATATTATTACCCGAGGATACAGATTTCATTTCCACACTTTACCACGGATGAGAGGCATGCCAAATCTGCCTCCAAACCAATGGGCAGAGGCACAAGCGCAAATATCAGCTCTCATGGATATGAAAGCAATTCAAAAGGTACCTACAAAGGAGCAAGGTCAAGGTTTTTACTCAAGACTATTTCTAGTCCCAAGAAAGGACAAAGCCTGGAGGCCCATTTTAGACCCCTCAATTCTAAACACATACCTGGAGGTACCCAAATTCAAAATGCTCACACTTCAGCAGCTTCTTCCTATGCTGGGTAAGGAGTCTTGGCTGGTAACATTGGACCTCAAAGAGGCATACCTGCATGTCTCTATCAGACAAGATTGCAGAAGATACCTCAGATTCTTGGCAGGTACAACGCATTATCAATTCTCTGCATTGCCCTTTGGCTTATCTACTGCGCCCAGAGTATTTACAAAATGCCTGGCATCAGTAATTGCATATTGCAGACAACGAGGAATACAAATTTACCCATATCTGGACGACTGCCTGATCCAAGCGGACAGCAAGAACATTCTATTACAGCATCTGGCATTTGTAATAAAGCTGCTCAGTTGCCTAGGGTACACAGTAAAGAAAAAGAAGTCAAAGCTAATACCCTCGCAACAAATAATATTCCTGGGTGCCAGCTTAAATACAACGGCCCAGATGGCTTTTCTCACTCCAGACAAACAACAATTGACTCAATACTTCAAAAAGATGGCAACTTTTACCCAGCTCACTGCAAGGAAAATCCTGCAGGCATTGGGACTCATGGCATCCTGCATTCAACTACTCCCATATGCAAAGCTGCATATGAGGAAAAGTGTATGGTCTCAACACAGGCACAGCCTCGAATCAAGTATACCTCTCATTCTATGCCTTCAAAAAGAGTTCCTATGGTGGGTTCAAGCATGTCAAATAAACAAGGGTCTTTCTTTCGTCTTACCTCCAGCAAACAAAACTATGACAATAGATTCTTCAGACTACGCCTGGGGAGCACACATGGCAGGACAGTGCATACAGGGCAAATGGTTTGCAAAACAAATGCATCTTCACATCAACCAAAAGGAGATGCTAGCTGTGCAAAATGCACTGACAGCTTTCAAGGACCTCTTGCATCCAGGACAACTACTAATAAGGACAGACAACACCACAGTGATGTGGTACATAAACAAACAAGGAGGAACACATTCCTACCCCTTATGCAGACAGGCAATGACCTTGTGGAACACAGCATTGACTTACCAAGTACAACTGCAAGCACAATTCCTGCCAGGAAAGGAAAACATATTGGCAGACGAATTAAGCAGAAATATGGCAGATCCTCACGAGTGGAGACTACACCCACAAGTATTTTCAATGATAACTCAAAGGTGGGGATGCCCAGACATAGATCTATTTGCCTCCCCCAACAATTGCCAACTACAGAAATTTTGCACAAGGACTTATCACTCCCTAGCCTGGAAAGTGCACGCCCTATCATTCAGTTGGACAGCATTGGCAGTCTATGCCTTCCCACCACTACCTCTATTGAGCAAGGCATTATTGAAAGTCAGATCAGAGAGACCACAAATTATCCTCATTGCTTCGGACTGGCCACGCCAGCACTGGTACCCATTACTAAGGAACTTGACTCACAGCCCTCCATGGATCTTGCCTCAATTCCCACTACTGCTGACTCAGAAAAACTCTCTGATACTTCACAGCCAGCTCAGAACTTTAAATTTAGCTGCATGGAGAATACCTTGAATTATCAATCAACACTTCTCTCAAAGGACATCCTGAATGTCATTTTGGAGGCCAGGAGGACCAGCACCAGAAAAACTTACTCAGACAAATGGAAAAGATTTTGTGCATGGAACCAGGCTAAAGGCCAAAATCCTTGGATACCATACATTCTTCAAATACTGCAATGCTTAACTGAGATGCTACACCAAGGCCTTTCATTCTCATCCATTAAGATCCATGCTTCAGCCATTTCAGCTCAGTACAATACGGATCCTCCAATGTTCTCACACCCTTTACTATGGCAGTTTCTCAGAGGGGCTAAGAATATGACCCCCCCCCAGAAAGCTCCCAACACCAGCTTGGGACCTGAACTTCGTTTTAGAAAAATTAACACTGCTTCCTTTCGAACCAGCATTCTCAGCAGAACTACAATACTTGTCTTGGAAAACAGCTTTGTTGCTGGCTATTACCTCAGCACGCAGGGTCTCAGAACTACAGGCACTTATGGCAGTGGAACCTTTCATCATTTTCCATCAGGACAGGGTCTCTTTACGAACTAACCCTACCTTTATGCCAAAAGTAGTATCCAGTGTGATTTTTGAATCAGACCATTCATTTACCCACCTTTTATCCAAACCCCCAGAATAAAGGAGAAAGACTCCTTGACTCTTTGGACATTCACAGACAGCTACGTTACTATTTAGATAAGACAAAGACCTTCAGAAAAACTGACCAACTCTTTGTATCCTATGCTGCAGGTTCACAAGGAAAGGCCATTTCAAAACAGACCATCTCCAAATGGATAGCACATTGTATCCGCTTTTGCTACTCGCACCATGGGAAAGCAGTGCCTGTTAATATTAGGTCCCATTCTACCAGGGCTACAGCAACCTCATCAGCCTTTCTCAGGGGGGTTCCAACCAAGGACATTCTGGAGGCAGCTACTTGGAGTTCAGTGCACACCTTTACCAAGCACTACCACCTTCCTTTATACTCAAAATCCAGAGCTGGTTTTGCCACTGCAGGGCATCCTAGCTTCGCCTAACCCAGTTTAGTACCAGCCACCCATCCATAGCTTTGGGATTCAACCCAAGTGTGATGACTGCAGCAGTATAACACGATGAACATAGTACAGTTTTGTACCTACCATAAATGTAGATGTTCGAGTGTATATACTGCTGCAGTCCAGGTTACCCTCCCACCATCCCCTCTACATACCAGGGTGTTAGTTATAGCTCCATGTTCATCAATCAATTGGATGCATGTCTATATGGTGTATTTGCTAATAGTTAGTACTATTGTTTATCTACTAAGGAATTTTTGCATAGCTTTTGTTTTGCCTTCCTAGTTGGGGGCACCTGACATCTGGGGCAAGAAAAACTGAAGAAAATGGCGTCGGCTGCCTCTTTTATACCCCTGTTGCACTGACGTCAGGGAAGAAGCGACGACAACCAACGCCGGACCAAGGCTTTGGGATTCGGCTGACTGCGGGACCGCCTGATGACAGGATAACCCAAGTGTGATGACTGCAGCAGTATATACACTCGAACATCTACATTTATGGTAGGTACAAAACTGTACTTTGCCCACTCTCATCTAATCTCAACACCTCTCTATGCCTCACCAATTTACACGAACCTATCCAAGAAGAATCTTCTTAAACTAACTACATCTTACAATAACATTGCCAGATTTGCTACTGGTAATCGCTTTAGAACTCATCACTGTCAGAATCTAAAACAACTAGGATGGCTTGAACTGCAAAATCAGCTTTATTTTAACCAACTTACCATTGCTCATAAGATCCTCGACCAGCCTAACAACACTCCTATACTCTCAGACCTCATTACTCTGTATAAAAATCTTAATACCTTATGCTCTGCTAACAAACTTCTACTTAGTATTAGTAAGTCTAACAACATGGCAGGTAACTCTCTTTTCTCAAACACAACTGGGAAATACTGGAATATTCTACCTAGTGATCTTACTTCACTTCCTTCCCTACCCCACTTCAAACAAAACCTCAAAATATACCTTAGAACACACTGGCTATGCCCTTGCACTAACCCTGACTAACCCACTACCTATGTGACTAAATTTCTCCTAACTCCACTCTAACTATAATTTAATGCTGTTTACTGCAAACTTTACAAGAATAGCAAACCTGCATACAGTTATGATCTACCTCACATGGATATCTTTTTCAATATGTTGTAAATACTCTTATGCAACCATTCTCAGAAATTGTAAACCTGAAAAAGTTCAATCTACCTCGTGAATATCTTGTTCTATATTATTGTAAATATTGCTTTGCAATATACTGTAAAATGTTTTGTATCTTCTGCTATGTTAACTTGATTGTAACCTTAGAAACATTGTTTTGAATTTGTAACCTTATACATATTGGTATAATGGATCTGTCTTGGAGCTTTTCTCCCTGGGCCTCTATTGAAAATGGACATATATCCAGTTGGACTAGCCAGGTCAACAAATGTAAAATAAAATAAAAATAAAAATAAATAAATATTCCTCTCCACAAAGGAGGGGCCACAACTGACCCTGGTAACTATCGCCCCATAAGCCTGACTAGCCTGGTCTGCAAGGCTATGGTGTGCATCATCATGGAACTCATTAACAAAGACATTAGGAACCTCTAAACACTTGACCTGACCCAGTTTGGCTTTGTTAAGGGCAGATCGTGTCTACTAAACCTGGTTGACTTCTTTGAGACAGTCACCAAGGCCATAGATGAGGGAAAGGTGGTTCACACAGCCTACCTTGACCTCGCCAAGGCTTTCGACACCATTCATCACTCGGGTATTACAGAAAAACTCACCAGCCTGAACATAAACCCCTACTTCACGAGATGGGTTGCCAACTGGCTTACAGACAGAACTCACACGGTAAGAATAGCGGGCTCCGGGTCCGACTCTAAACCAGTCACAAGCGGTGTCCTGCAACACTCGGTCCTGGGACACCTACTGTTCTGCATATATTTCTCAGAAGTACAGGCAAACACAGGAGGACTATGGCTAACCAAGTTCACCGATGACTGCAAACTGGGAGCCATAACTGACTCTCTGGCTGACAAGGACATCCTCCAAAAGGGCCTTGCTGAGACGGACACCTGGTGTCAAAGTCATGGCCTCAAGCTAAATGCCAGAAAATGCATAGTCATCCCATTTGGGAAAAACAAAACACCCATGAATTACCACATAGGTGGCAGCCCCCTTAATACAGAAGAGGTAATAAGAGATCTGGAGACCCAGGTAGATAGTAATCTCTCCTTTGACAATCATATTGCCAAAGTAGTTAGGAAATCCTTCTATGTGGCCCATCTAATTACTAAAGGGTTTGCATCTAGAAATAAAGAGTTTATAGTGCCCCTCTACTCGTCACTCATTAGACCCATTTGGGATGTACCTCACAAGACACTTCCAACAGCTGGAAAGACCACAAAAGTACCTCACCAAGAGGATTACTGGTCTCAAACATATGTCCTATGCAGCCCCACTGAAAAAACTCCGGCTGTACTCAGTGGCATATTACTCAGAGGTGATCTCTGCCTGACTTACAAAGTCATGTCCAACTCAGAATTGATGGACATGCTCCATCTAAAGAAATCCAAGTCACTGTGAGCCACGCGCTCTAGTGAGCTAAACCTTGCCACAACAATAAATAGAACATGCTGGAGGGATAGATTCCTGTCACAGAGACTCCCCATGCTTTGGAACAAAATCCCAGATTACATCAGGCAGAGCCCCTCACTAACACTCTTCAAGAGAAACCTTGACGAGTGGATGGATAACAGAAAATACACCCCAGGGATCACTTCATTGGCTCTGCTTGACAGAGGCTCAGTTAATTAATCAATGGGGTGGCGAAAGCTGGCATACTCTGGCTAGGCTTATAAATGCCCTTGGGCAGATAGCCTAGTATCTACCTATGAACCTATGAACCTATGCTTCTTACCAAAGTGCCTTGGGCCATAGGACAATGTTTGAGTTTGTTGTCATATCCTCAAATCTAAGATCATATTTATGTTCTGGACACATGGTGATGACTCTGGTGAAAAGCATAAGAGGTGGATGGATGGATACGGAAAACATAGACATGTAGTGTGTTTATCACAGGATCATAGGATCATAGGAGGTTACTAGGCTATTGGCCCTGAGGCCCTTATAAGCCTAGCCAAGAGTTTAGCCCATGTTTAGACAAATCAGCACCCAATGTCCCTGTCCAGCAAGGACATGGGGTGGAATCCCAAGGGTATATTTTCTGTTTTCCATCCAGTTATCCAGGTTGTGCTCAAAAAGGGGTAAAGAGGTGCTCTGCTTGATGTGGAGAGGGAGTCTATTCCACAGATGAGGGAGTCTCTGGGACACAAATCTGTCCCACCAATAAGTACTGTTGATGTCACAGACCAGGTTGAGAACACATGTGCAGGTTACACAAGTGGAGCTTGACTTGCGGATATACAGCAGTCCCATCAAGGTGGGGTCCATGATCACCTTATATGGCAGACAGCAGTCACCTCTGAGGAGTCTGTATGAAACTGAGTAGAGGGATAGGGCTTTTAGCCTATCTGTGTATGGTGGATGTTTGAGGCCCTGGATTTTCCTGGTGAGGAACCTCTGTGGTCTTTCCAGTTGCTGCATGTACTTTGCAAGGTACATGCCGAAAGGTGCTTTGTACTCAATAATGGGGCTTATAAGGGAAGAATACAGGGATGTTATGACCTTCTTGTTCCTGGATGAGATACCCTTACTTATGAGGTGGGCCATGTAGAAGGCTTTCTGAACCACAGAAGCAACATGGTGGTCAAAAGTCAGGTTGCTATCAACCTGGGTGCCCAAATCCCTCATGACTGATTTGAGTGCTTAGGACGTTATTATTAATGTGATCATTTGTGGGGATGTCACTCTCCCCAAAGGGGATGATGATGCATTTTTGCGGTATTCAGCTTGAGGCCATGTTTCTGGCACCAGTCATTTGTTTGACTGAGACCCTCTTGGAGGATGTCCACATCACTAGGAGAATTTATGACAGCACCCAGCTTGCAGGCATCTGCAGACTTGGTCAGCCATAACACACTGGTTTTGAACTGCACCTCAGAAAAGTATATCCCAAATAACAGAGGCCCCAAGACCAAACCCTGGGGTATGCCGCTTGTTATGGGTCTACTGCTTGAGGTGGCTTCCCCTATTTTGACTTTGTGGGTTCTATCAGTGAGCCAGTTTGCTACCCATCTGGTAACATATGGCTTGATGCCTAGTTGAGAGAGTTTATCTATTATGCTCGCATAGAGAATAGGGTCAAAGGCTTTGACCAGGTCAAGGTAGGTAGTGTGCACAGTCTTCCCCTCGTCCATGGCTTTGGTGACTGTTTCAAAGAAGTCAACCAAATTTAGTGGACATGACCTCCCCTTGACAAAGCCAAACTGTGTGAGATCAAGTGTTGGGAGGCTGAAAATGTCCTTGTTAATGAGGTCCATGATAATCCGTTCCGTGGCCTTGCAGATCAGGCTAGTTAGGCTGATGGGTTTATAATTTCCCAGATCAGTGGATGCTCCACCTTTGTGTAAAGGGATGACAGTGGCTGTTCTCCACTCAGCTGGGATGAACCCAGTACTCAGGCTTTGGTTGAATAGAGTGAGTGCCAAAATGTTGCTGCAAGTTCCTGCCTGAGTTCAAATAGGATGCAGCCTAGGATGTTATTGGGTCCCATGGAGGCTGTATGTTTTGTCTTTGAGAGAGCAGTGATGACCTGTTCCCAAGATATAAGGGGAAGGAGGCAGGTACTGAGGATGTCCAGATTTACTGATGGGGAGACAGAGGGGTAAAGTTTTCGCTGAATCTGTCAGCCAGCAAGTTTGCTATATCTATGGCATTTGTATATGTGTTGTCCTTAACCACCAGTTCTGAACAGATCTGGGTGCTTCCTTTGAGGTTGCAGACATATGTGAAGAAGGCCTTATGATTGTCTCTAGTAGATGTAGCCAATTTGGACTTGAAGTTTGATTTGGAGGATTTCACTAGTGCTCTTATTTGCTTCTTCAGGCTAAGGAGACATTGCTTCCAATTGGCCACCTGCTCCTTCTTAGTCTTGAACAGCAATTTTTTCCTTTTGTTATAGAGTTTATTTATTGCAGATGTCCACCAGACAGGTTTACTCTTCCTTATAGAGGATGATTTAGTCCTGTCGGGTATTCCTGATTCCATGCATCTATATAAATGGTCATATAGTGATTTGGTGTAGTTTTGGATAATGGTGCCAGTTCCTACAGAGGATGAAGGGGCTGTGAAGCTGTTTATACCATCCATCAGGAGGCTGTAATTAGCTTTGGAGAAGTTTTTATGTCTGATCCTAGCTAGAGGGGGTTGGGGAAGATGGTGACTTTGAAAGTGACCGCTTTGTAGTCGGATCTTACCAGGGAGGATGATACTATAGGGATGCTGCAGTGGTTACTCATGTTGGTTTATACTAAGTCCAATATATTATCACCCCTTGTGGGGGTATCATCTAGCTGTTCCAATACATTTGCATTGACAAAATCAAGGAATCTCTGGGCATTTGTGTTCTGGCACGAGTAGTTCTTCCATTCTATGTTTGGGAAGTTAAAGTCACACAGGATCTGAGTAAAGGGTTGAATCTTGACAGATTCGAACAGGTCCAAATAGGCGGATTGAACATCTTGAGTCAGATTTGGGGGCCGGTAGCTAGCTATGATTTGAATAAGGGTCTTGTCAACGGAGTGTCTCATATGTTCATACTAGGCTATCTGCCCTAGGGCATTTATAAGCCTAGCCAGAGTGTGTTTGGCTTTCACCACCCATTTTAAATGACTTTTTCGAGGTTAGTATACTGTGCCTCTGTCTAACAGTGACACAGAAGTGATACCCGGGGTACGCCTACGATCTCCCATCCACTCATCAAGATTCCTCTTGAAGAGAGTCAATGAGGGACTCTGCCTAACCTGGACTGGGATTTTATTCCAGAGTGAAGGGAGCCTCTGGGTTATGAATCTGTCCCTCCAGCATGTCCTATTTATTTCAGTGCTGAGGTTCAAGTCTCTCGAGCATGTAGCTCGATGGGATTTGGATTTTCTGAGGTGCAGCATGTCCATTAATTCCGGGTTGGACATGGCTTTATATTTCAGGCACAGATCGCCTCTGAGCAGGCAGTATGCCACTGAGTAGAGCTGGAGTTTCTTTAACCGGGCAGCATATGGCATCTGTTTGAGCCCTTTGATCCTCTTGGTGAGGTACTTTTGGGGTATTTCCAGTTGCTGCAGGTGTCTGGTAAGGTACATCCCAAAAGGGGCATTGTACTCAATTATGGGCCTGATGAGGGATGAGTAAAGAGGCACGATGACCTCCCCTGATCTAGATGTGAATCCCTTCATGATTAGGTGGGCTATATAAAATGTTTTTCTAACCACTTTGGCCACGTGGTTTTCAAATGAGAGATTGCCATCAACTTGGGTCCCCAGGTCCCTAATTACTTCTTCCGTACTTAATGGATTACCACCTATGTGGTAATTTGTGGGCACTTTGTTTTTGCCAAAGGGGATGACTATACACTTTTTGGCGTTTAGCTTGAGGCCATGGCTCTGGCACCAGTTGTCTGTTTCTATGAGGCCCTTTTGTAGGATGCTTGTGTTGGCTGGAGAGTCGATTATGGCACCTAGTTTGCAGTCATCTGTGAACTTGGTCAGCTGCAGTCCTTCTGTGTTGGCCTGTACCTCCGAGAAATATATACCGAACAAGAGAGGTCCCAGGACTGAGCCTTGTGGGATGCCACTTGTAACTGGTTTGGAGTCTGACATGGCTTCAGCAATTCTAACCATGTGGGTTCTGTCCTTGAGCCAGTTTGCAACCCCTTCTAGTGACATAGGGGTTTATGTTTAAGCTGGTGAGCTTATCTATAAAGCCTGGTGGGGTATTGTATCGAAGGCTTTTGCGAGGTCCAGGTAGGCTGTGTGGACCACCTTCCCCTAGTCAATGGCCTTGGTGACTGGGTAGGATCCAGTGTCTGTAGGCCCCCAATATCTTTATTTATGAGGTCCATGATGATCCTTTCCATAGCTTTGCAGACCAAGTTAGTCAGGCTTATGGGGTGATAGTTACCAGGATCTGTTGAGGCACTACCTTTGTGGAGAGGGACCACTGTTGCTGTACGCCACTCTTTGGGTACATATCCTGTAGTAAGGCTGAGATTGAACAGTAGTTTTATGTTTGGGTTTAGCTCTTCTTGGAGTACATGTAGGACGCAGCCTGGGACACCGTCTGGTCCCATTGATGCTGTGTTTTTTGCTTTGGAGAGGGCGACTCTTACCTGAGCATCTGAGATGTCAGGGGGGCAGCACTCTGCTGGGATAGATATTTGCCCTTTTGGTGGGGGGGGGGAGAAGTTTGCACTGAACCTGTCAGCTAGGATGTTGGCAATGTCTGTGGGTTTGGTGTATTTGTTTGTCATTTTGGACTAATTCTGAGCATATCTGGGAATTCTCACCCAGGTTCCTAACATAACTAAAGAAAGCCTTGTGATTATCCTTAGTGTCCTGTGCAATTTTTCTCTCAAAGCTGGGCCTTAGACGATTTTATGAGTGCCATAGTTTTTTGCTAATACTGATCAGAGATGCCTTCCCATTTTGGGATTTTGCTCTATCATGTAGTAGCTTCCTACTTCTATTGTATAGTTTGTTTATGGCTGGGGTCCACCAGACAGGACGCCTGCCTTTGGAGGATTGGGTCTTGGTTTTATTTGGGATTGCATGATCCATGCATTCCTAAAGGTGTTCATAGAATGCGTTTATAAAGGATTCTGCGGTCTGGGCCGTATTTTCCACAGGCCCAGGGGCTTTGAAGGATTCCACCTCAGTTTTGAGGAGTGTGAAATTTGCTTTAGAGAAGTTTTACACTGTGGTTTTCTGGGCAGGGGGTGGGGTCAGGATGTGAATATCCAGTGAGATTAGTTTATGGTCTGATCTTACCAGTGAGGGATACACTTCTGGTCTGGAGCATAGAGCCCCCATGTTGGTGATGATCAGGTCCAGTATGTTTTCCCCTCTTGTGGGAGTGGTAACAAGTTGTTCCATAGCATATGAGTTTATAAATTCTAGGAAACTTTGGACTAGGGTGTTGGAGCTAGAGTAATGCTCCCAGTCTATGTTTGGGTAGTTGAAGTTGCCCAATATAATGGTATTTGGAGAGACCTTCATATTTTCCAGTGTGCTCAGGAAGGCCGAGTGGGGTTCCTGGGTTTGGGATGGTGGTCTGTAGCAGGCTATAAACTGGAAGGCAGTTTTACCCACTGTTAGTTGCACATGGACAGTCCCTGATGCTTTGTGCTGTGCCACCAACCTGGAGGTGTGGGTATCTTTGACGAATATTGATACTCCCTCTCCTTTTGTGGTTCGGTCCAAGTTTTTGGGGCCGAAAATAATGGTATGAGGTACAACCTGGTAGTGCTGGGGTGCTCTCGGGAGCCTTGAACCAGGTTTCTGTTACTGCACAGATATCGATGTTCTCCATGCTAAGGAGAGTTTCGAGTGCATGCATCATGAGGTTTAGACTTCTGGTGTTGAGTAGCATTACTCTTAGTTTCTTGTCCCTTGTGATACCTATGGAGGTGGGTTTGTCTTTTGAGCCTTGCCTAAAAAAGGCACTATGGGTGTGGCAAGAGCCTTTGCCAATATTCAAAAGCCCAGGGGTGACAGGTGCAAGCCGTCCCTAGCGAAGCATCGTGGCTTGTCGAGCATGTCATCCCAGGGTGACAGGCATTGGATCCCCTTTGAATGACACCAATACTTAAGCCAATTGTTGAAATTGATCATCTTGTCTTCATATTGTGGCATCATTCTTGGTGAGGGTAAGATGCTACTCAAGGTCAGGGTCATACTGGCCTGGGCTACATGCTCAGAGAGCTCCTCTATGTCTCTTTTCATGTAGTCCAGGGAGGTACGTCTCAGGTCATTCACACCAGCATGGACAATGACTGAGTCATATTTGTACTTGCCTTGGAGTGACCTGAGTGCTTGTGTTATGTGGTGGATCCTAGCGCCCGACAGGCAGCTCACCGTGACCTTCTCCTTGTTCAGACTGGTGAGCGGGACGTCAGTGTGCCTGATGATAGAGTCACCTATTACAAGTGTATCAGGTGTGTTGTTTAGCCTTAAGGGCTGTGACTGTTCGGCAGACTGGCTTTGTGAGCTATGTGTTGCACGTGTTTTGTTTTGGGGTAGCAGTTGCTTGGGTGTCTGCTTTGGAGGTCTCTGCTGCTTAGGCAGATTTTTATTTAGAGCCTCCGAGTATGTTTTTGTGTGTTTATGTGTTTGGTTTGCTGTCGTGGTAGGTCTATGTGAGACTGGAATTGTGGTGAGTGTGGTTTGCTTCTCCTCCTGACTGGTTACGCCAGTACTGAGTTGAGAGAGCTTAGCCTCCAGTTTGGCTATATGGTTGCATCTCTCACATGTGTTCGAATTTGTTGGGAGGAGGAGAGGGTTGTCTGTGTACATGAGGCAGTTGTAACATTGCCTCAAGATTCCCAGATTCACCAGTTGGACCGGAGAGGAGATTGACAACTGACTTTTGGACATGCTAGAATAGTACTGGGAATTCCTTTATAATTGAAATAAAGGGCCAATGGGGAACAAAGTACTCAAGGGGAGTTTGTGAGGGTGTAGTGCTTTTAATTTTTTAGTGCTGACTTATATAATTGCTTTAGTGAGCAAGTGCCAGGCTTTAGAGTAGGAATAGGGTGTTTATTATGAGAACTACATCAGTTCTAAGGGGAAAAAGTGAAGAGCAGACTTTGTGGAGCCGAGAATGGTTTAAACCCAATTAAGCAGAGCTGCCCGATGCTGCGATATGCGTAAAATCGCTCCAAAGCGGATTTTATACAGGGGGACTTGAAAGAGCTAGAAATTGGCCCAAAACGGCCAACAGACTATCAGATTCTTGTGCTGGGAACACTCCTCCAGGGATAGATAGGCTTCTCTAAGCTCCCCACTGCCACTGGTGAACAAAGAAGCCTCCCTTTATCCAAGAAAGGAAATGGGCAACACAGGAACTTTCCAAAAGTCCAGAATACAGCAAAGCCTGTATTTGGACTACTCTAGGTCAGGAAAGATGGGAAACAAGGATAATTTTTTTGTTTTTTTTCTTTTTTGCAACAAACAGCAGGAAAATGCAATAAATATGTAACACAGGCTAGCGCACTTGAGTGTGTAGCCTCAACAGGTAAATGCAACAAACAGGACAAACTTTAAATTACAAGAGCAAAAGCGCACTAAAGCTGGCTTTAAAGCAGGGGGTTAGAAAGAGATAGGAAATTGCCCAAAACAGCCAATAAGCTACAAGTCACTGGGCTGGAACCACTCCTCAAGGGACAGATAGGCTGCTCAGAGCTCCCCACTCTCACTAGTGAACAAAGAAGCTTCCTCCTATCCAAATAAGGATATGGGCAACACAGGAACTATGACACAGCCCAGAGATCAGCAATACCTGAAGACCGGACTATTCTAGTTCAGTAAAGGCGGGAAACAAGGATATTTTTTTTGTTTTTTCCTTTTTCTTTTTTTTTTTTTACAAAGTAGCAGAAATTAGGTACAGGAACACAGTAAATGCTTTAATTCAGCTAGTGCACTTGAGTGTGTAGCCTACCAGTTAAACTAAGCAGAAACACTCTTTAAAAGTGCAAAAAACTTAGAAATACAGGCAGGAATGCAATAAAACAACTTTGCAGAACTTATTTAGTTAAAGAAACAGAGAAGTCTATATATACAGAAACGCAGCTAAAACACACAAACACTTCAGATGCAGTGCAACCTAGAGCACTTGAGTTGTAGCAATATTAAGGCAATTACAGTTATAATAAATGCTCTGAAATATACTCTATATTTCCAAAATGTTTGAGAAGCACAGTCAGAACACAAGGAGATTCAGGCAAAAAAAAATTTTTTTTTCTCTCTGTATTAGGTAGAATGAGCTAATGACACTAGACTGTGAGGAGTGTCACAGATCAGATTTACAGTAGGGGCGGGCAACTGCAAAGCCACCAAGTATAACAGCAAGACACCAACTGGGGGGAGGGGGTGGGGACAAAAACAATAGCCTACACACTAGAGAAAGCCACAAATGAAAGTTTTTAAACAGATAAAGATTTGTAAAGATACAGAATGCTTTTAACTGCAATCAAATCAGTTACTTGTGCAGATTAGTTAATAACAATAAAATACACTCAAAGACTAAAAAGCAGGCAATAAAAGTGCTATATATTAATTGTTAGAAACAATAATCTGTATAAATAATCGAAAAAAAACCAGGATACTTGTATATCTCAGCTAACAGTTGTGGTCAACAACTCTCATCCACTCTGCTCAGTGTGTATAGACAGAAACCCTATCAAAGTTAGGGCTTATATACCAGAACAAATTTTTTTTTTTTTTTTTTTACAAAAACACAAAAGAACCAGCCCCCACTAGCCAGCAGACAATTAACACAATCTAGCCAAGTTAAAGAAAGGCTTCAGCTAAAAACAATAGCCTACAGTCAGTAAGCACTGGAGAAAGCCACAAATGAAAGTTTTTAAACAGATAAAGATTTGTAAAGATACAGAATGCTTTTAACTGCAAACAAATCAGTTACTTGTGCAGATTAGTTAATAGCAATAAAATACACTCAAAGACTAAAAAGCAGGCAATAAAAGTGCTATATATTAATTGTTAGAAACAATAATCTGTATAAATAATCGAAAAAAAAAACAGGATACTGTGCGTCATACTGTTTGACCAGTCTGGAAGTGTGTATGTCTTTAATGTATATTGAAACTCCACTTCCTTTGGCTTTACTGTCCACAGTTTGGGGTCTGAATGTATGATAGGATGAGTAACCAGGTAAGTCTGGGGTGTTCTCCGCAGCTTTGAACCAAGTTTCTGTGACTGGAGAGATGTCAGCATTTTCCAGGGTTAGGAATGCTTGCAATGAGTGCAGTTCATAGGTTCATAGGTGGGTACTAGGCTATCAGCCCTAGGGCCTATACAAGCCTAGCCATAATAATTCCCTGGCTATTTCTTCCCACATTATTTACTTTCCTGGACCCCTGTCTAGCAGGGCGACTGATGTGATCCCTGGGGTGAATTTCCTTTCTCCCATCCAATCGGCAAGGTTCCTCTTGAAGAGGTCCAAAGAGGCACTCTGCTTGACATGTATGGGCAATCTATTCCAGAGTCTGGGGAGTCTCTGGGTCAGGAACCTATCCCTCCAACATGTTTTGTTTATTGTGATGACAAGGTTTAGATCCCTGGAGCGTGTAGCTCTGAGGGATTGGGATTTCTTTAAGTGTAGCATGTCCAACAGCTCTGGGTTTGACATGGCCTTGTATGTTAAGCAGAGATCGCCTCTGAGTAGACGATATGCGACAGAGTATAGCTGGAGTTTTTTAAAGTGGTCAGCGTAGGGCATCTGCTTTAGGCCTGTGATTCTTTTAGTGAGGTATTTCTGAGGCCTTTCCAGTTGTTGCAGATGTCTTGAGAGGTACATACCAAATGGGGCGTTGTATTCTATAATGGGTCTAATGAGGGATGAGTACAGTGGGACAATAACCTCCTTTTTTCTGGATGAAAAGCCCTTCGTGATGAGGTGTGCCACATAGAAGGATTTCCTGACTGTTGTGGCGATGTGGTTATCGAAGGTGAGACCACTGTCCACCTGTGTCCCTAAGTCTCTTATCACCCTTTCTGTGTTTAGTGTACTGCCACCTATATGGTAATTCATGGATACATGTTTTTTCCCAAAGGGGATAACAATACATTTCTTGGCATTGAGCTTGAGCCCATGGCTCTGGCACCAAGCATCTGTTTCTGTAAGGCCCTTTTGTAGAGTATCCACATCATTTGGGGATTCAATAATGGCTCCCAGTTTGCAGTCATCTGCAAACTTTGTTAGCCAGAGTCCCTTAGTGTTGACCTGTACTTCAGAGAAGTAGATGCCAAACAAGAGCGGCCCCAGGACTGAACCCTGAGGTACTCCACTTGTCACTTGTCTGGAGCTGGATTTGGAGTCGGCTACTTTTACAGTGTGGGTTCTATCAGTAAGCCATTTAGCAACCCATTGGGTGACATAGGGATTAATGCCCAACTTAGTAAGTTTATCTATGATTTCAGAGTGGGGGATGGTGTCATAGGCCTTGGCAAGGTCTAGATAGGCTGTGTGGACCACCTTACCCTTGTCCATGGCTCTGGAGACTGATTCAAAGAAGTCAATCAGGTTCAGGAGACAAGATCGGCCCTTCACAAACCCAAACTGGGTGGGGTCCAGTGTTTGAAGGTTGCCAATGTCTTTGTTTATAAGTTCCATGATAATACGCTCCATGGCCTTGCAGATAAGGCTTGTCAGACTGATGGGACGGTAGTTTCCGGGATCCAAGGTGGATCCCCTTGTGGATTGGGATAACTGTAGCTCTGCCACTCAGTGGGCACGAAACCTGAGGTGAGGCTATGATTAAGCATGACACTTAGGTGAGGTGCCAGTTCATATTGTAGTTCATGTAGTACACAGCCCGGGATGTCATCTGGTCCCATGGATGCTGTATTCTTGGCTTTAGAGAGTGCGTTTTGTACCTGTGTGGCTGTTATTACTGGAATTTGGCAATCTTCCGGTATTGAGATGGGCCATTTAGGGGTGAGAGGGGTGAAGTTGGCACTGAATCAATCTGCCAGGATATTGGCAATATCCTTCGGATCAGTATATTTAATGCCATTCTGTTTTAGCTCAGAGCAGATCTGAGCATTGCCATTTAGATTCTTGACATAGTTATAGAATGCTTTGTGGTTGTCTTTGGAATCTTTGGCAATTTTATTTTCGTAACTAGCTTTGGAGGATTTTATGAGGCATCTCAGTTTCTTACTCTGGCTAGTTAGGGAGTTTTTCCATCCTGCGATTTTCCTCTTTTCTGCAAAAGTTTCTTCCTTTTGTTGTAAAGTTTGTTTATGGCAGGGGACCACCAGATTGGCTTCCTTTTTTTGGATGAGAGCATTTTGGTTCTATTTGGGATGGCACGATTCATGCATGAGTGGATGTGCTCGTACAGAGCCTTAGTGTAGGATTCAGCAGTTGAACTTTCAGTTCCCGTCTGAATGGGTGTCATGAAGTTTGTCACTTCTGACTTGAATAGCATGAAGTTGGCTTTAGAGAAGTTTTTTATGGTGGTTTCTTTACTGGGGGGTGGGGGTGGGATGTGGATGTTAAGGGTGATTAGCTTATGGTCAGACCTGACTAACGAGGGGGTGACCATAGGTATGGAGCATTGATTACCCATGTTGGTAATGACCAGGTCTAGGATATTGGAGCCCCTGGTGGGACTATGGATTAGTTGATCCAGGGCGTTGGAATTTATGAATTCCAAGAACCATTGTGCAAAGGTGTTGGGACATGAGTAGTTTTCCCATTTAATGGCAGGGTAGTTAAAATCACCCAGTATTAGGGTGTTTGGTTCTATCTTAATATTTTCCAGTATGTTTAGAAAGGTGTAGTGAGAATCTTGGGGTATGGTGGGGATCTGTAGCAAGCTACAATTTGGATTGCAGTCTTACCTAGTGTTAGTTGCACTTGGAGAATTTCAGACACATTGTGTTGGCCAACTAGCCTGGTGGTGTGAATATCCTTGGTGAATATTGACACTCCTCCACCTTTAGTGTTTCGGTCCTGGTTTGGTGGCTGAAAAGTGTGGTAAGAGTTGTAGCCTGGTATTGCAGGGGTGCTCTCTGGAGCCTTGAACCAGGTCTCAGTTACTGCACAGATATCGATGTTCTCCATTTTTAGGAGTGCCTCGAGAGAGTGCATTTTGAGGTTTAGACTTCTAGCATTGAGTAGCATTACCTTCAGATTTTGCATGCTTGTACCTGTTACGTGTTCATGTTTAGACTCCTAGCATGACCTTTAAGTTGTGTTTTGTTGAAATTTTTATATTGTAGTTTTAATCTCATCACTTTTCCTAAAAAAGACACTATAGGGGATGTCAGGTACTGGATCTCCCTGGAATGACACCAGAAACTAAGACAATTGTTAAAATCAATCATTTTCTGTTTGTATTGGGGCATCATTCTGGGTGACGGCAGAATGCTGCTCAAGGCTAGGGACAAACCTGCCTGGTACACATAATCAGTGAGCTCAGTCATGTCTCTCTTCATATATTCCAGAGAGGTACGTCTCACGTCATTCACACCAACATGGACTATGATAGAGTCATAACAGTACCTGTTGTTGAGGGACTTGAGTGTGTTTGTGCAGATTCTGGCACCTGACAGACAACTAACCATGACTTTCTCCTTATCCAGCCTGGTGAGAGGCACATCTGTGTGTCTCACAGTGGAGTCTCCTATGACTAATATGTTTTGTTTATGGTGAATCCTTAGAGCTGTGAGGCACAGGTGTGTGGACTATGCATGGTATGTGGTATGGAAGGCTGTGGAGATTGTGTGTGTTTTTGCTTCGGAGGTCTCCTTTGTTTGGGTATGTTTATGTGGAGGACCTCTGCATATGTAGGTGTGTTTTGTGTAGGTGTGGGTGGTGTTTGAGGTGTAGTGATTGTGTTAACCTTTTCAGTGCCAGATATACCAGCTTGAGGGGGAGTGAGCTTGGACTCTAGGTTCTTAATGTAATTGCATCTCTCACAGATTGTGTTCCTAGGTTGTCCATGTACATGAGGCAGTTGCTACACTGTCTCAGGATGTCTTTATCCTAGAAATGCATAGCCAAACTATCTATGATGGACAACGAATTCTCACCTCTTGAAGAACTTAATTCTTATCCCCGAGGATAAGTTCCACAAATTCCCACCTCTGGAAGTACTTATACCTGAAGAGGTCAGAGACAGGAGGTCCAAATAAGCCCTCTAAAAGATCACAGTAGTTATGACAGCAGTAAACAGCAGTGGTAGATTAAAGAAAAAAGCATTCCATATAATGCTAATGAGAGTTCTCTAGATATGACCAACAGTTCAGGAACACATCAGCTGTGGTAGTCACCAAAATTAAGGCCCAGGTATGAAAGGAGTTTAGAAGGCCATGGAGAATATCTTTCAGATGCTCTCAAAGATGTTCTGGTTTATCATTTGGCAAATCAGAGAGGTGAGATGGGATACTGGTCATTCTGGACCACTACATCGTCAGGAGGTGGCAGGAATATTTTGAGGAACTCCAGGAACTACTGAATCTAGTGGACATGGTTTCCTTTGTAGACTAAGTGTCAAAGGCAGCTGGTGTAAATGGAACCATTTTGTATTTGAGGTCACTATAATAACTAAACAGTTCTGCTGTAGCAAGATTATTGAGGTAGAAGAGATGTAGCTGGGAACGCTGAATGAGGTGCACATTGTTGGGGCATCATAATTAACATGCCCCTTTGGAGTTGCATGGAATGTGAGAACAGTACCTCTGAACTAGCAAACTAGGGTTGTGGTTCCCAATTTCAAAACAAAAAGAGGGGACAGGAGGGTGTGTTCCAATTACATTGACATAATGATCCTCAACCTCATTGGAAAGCCTATGCCAGGGTCCTGGAAAAGAGATATCACCAAGCAGTCAAGTCTGTGATTTAGGAGGATAAATGCAGATTTTGCTCTGACCATGGAACAATGGATTAACACATTGTCCTTGCACAGATATCAGAAGGATCACAGGAGTTTACCAGTATCATCTACATATGTTTGGTGACTTGGAAGAGGCATATGATAATGTACCCCAGAATAACTTGTGGGAAGTGGTACACATTCAGTCCCTGTATTTGTGGAACAAGATCTGTGTCTGCATTCTCATCTTTAAGCTGAATGTATTCATGGTGGGCAGAGGACTCCACTCAGGGTGAGTCTTGCTTCTACTTCTGTTATGATTTTTATGGTCAGAATATCAAGATACAACTGAGGACTACAGAGTATCCAATACAGAGGCATGAAAGATACACCTTTCTTATCTACAGGTGATATTGTCCTTTTAGTTACAAGTGGCTATAAATCTGCAGCATGTACTGGTGTGGTGTACTATTATGTGTGAGGCAGATCAAATAAAAATCAGTGCCTCCAAATTAGATCCACTATACCGTGCTGACTTGCAATTTAGTTGACAGAGTATTTTGTGTGTGTCTGTGTGTGTGTGTGTGTGTTTGTGTGTGTGTGTGTGTGTGTGTGTGTGTGTGTGTGTGTGTGTGTGTGTGTGTAATTATGCACGGGTGAGTCTTTGTGGGTTAGAGTTAGAGTTAAGTAGAGTAATGCATATGTGTATGCTTGTGATGTTCGTCCAACAGTGTTTTGTGTAGTGGTAGTATTACAGAAAGTGTTTTTTTGGGTAAAGTGTCAGGCTAGGGTTAGGGTTAGCATACATTAGAAAGGTGGTGCAGGGGGTGGAGCCCCCCTCGCACCACCTTACTAATGCAGAATAACCTTAGCTCTGCCCCTACCCCTATCATTAATCCACTGTCTTACCTTACAAAACTACTTTCCTTAATACTACCCTATTAAGGCAAATTTGGGCTGTCTGTAGTGGTATGGTTATAGTTTTAGTGATCAGAGAACAAAACATTTTCTTTCCTTCTTTGATCACTTTTGTTTCCAGTTTGTTTATGTTTTGGGTTTTTGAAATGCAAATAACAATTTACTTCTCTTCAATATATTTGAATTTCATTGATTTTTCATGTGGTAATTTATTGTGGATTCCTCCAAACTGTATTTCATTGTTTACTCACCAAAAAGAATGGCTTGTATCTCCAGGCCCTGTGGCGCAGAGAGATAAGGTCCTGACTATGAGACAGATTATCATAGATTAGTTAGAGGTTCAGAAGGCTGGAAGAACTGCAGAGGGGTGGCCAAGAGATGCATAACTTATCTTGGTAGGCTTGTATTAATTTTATGAAAGCACAGATAAGCAACTGGACTGGTATTCAATAGCAGGAGTTGTCAATTGAAAGGACACATTGTGTGTGTGTTCCAAACCTATCCCTGACAAAGCAGCCAAGCCTTCTAATAGTAAAGAAGCAATCATACCAGCAGAAAGAGGTGATTCTGACAAGACTGTGGCAGAAGAACCAAGTACTAAAAGTTGGAGACAGTAGAGTGTGGAAAATGATTACTCACTGTACACCAGGCAGAAGAGAAATAAATTTATTCCAGAAATCAGGAAATGTTGAGAGGCAGGTGTGAGATTCAAGATGCTGTATGCAGCTATCTTCAGTAAAAGTCATTTTTTTGATGCAGAACATGCTAAGGAGGAAATACAAAAGATTATACAACAAAAAGTGAGCTATCAAAGAGAAGGGGACTTGGCTTCTTATTTTTCTGATAATGAAGCTCATAGAGAGACTATGGGTCAGATTCATTAAAGGCTACACTAAGTGTACACTGTTCTGAGTGAACAGACAACACAGACATAACTCACACCTTCTTCCTCCTAATTTTAGTTTTCCTACTTATATTCTTGCAACTTTAAATATTGACAGGGATTCATAAAGGTTACCACAAAGTGTAAACTACATGTACACTTATTGTAATCTTTCTGAGTAACTAGAAAGCACAAAAAAGTGATAAGAATTTTATTGAATACACATTGTGTACACTTAGTGAAGGCTTTATTGAATCTGGCCCTATGCTAGTGAAACCTTTTGCAGTGTTCCAAAGAAAAATGCTTGAGAGACAGAGAAAAGCACAGGAGTTGACTAGAGGAACCAGGGGGACATTGGAAATGAACCATTGACTGCAGCTGGGAGGTGAAGATCAACAGGAAGAAAACCAGCAACTCAGAAATTAATGAATAAATGTGGAATTACAAAGCATCAATGGTATTTGTGAAATATGGTGGAACAAGAAAACCTGGAAATATTGGACTTATTTGACTTTGTTAAACTTGTAGGGGACTCCAAAGCATATGCCCAACTTCATGTGATTAATGTTTGGAAGAATATTAAGGAGAGGGGAAGAGAAAGGAAAGAGGTAACTGTAAGTAAAACAATCATTGATCTTGACAGTATTTTTATAAAACAAGACATACAATGCATGTTAGATAATGCATTTTCAGATATTCTTATGTCTTATAGGGATACTAAAGTAAACAGGTGCCCTTTTCCCTCTTTTTCCTAATTCTTTCTTTCCTTCTTCTTTAGTTTTAAGAAATGTAGGCATTGCAATGTAAAAAGAGAAGAAAGCCTGGACAAAACATGTTTAAGATAATAGGCTGTAATTTTAGGTTACTGAGGTGAGAGACAGGTTGTAAAAGCATACAGAGCATGATATAAGTAAAATTAATATGCCTTTTCTTACTTTTGCATAGGGGATTGACTGGATTATGGCATTTAGCTTGATCTAGCAATAAGTTTTAAGGAGAAGCAAGTAAATAAAATAACACTGAATGTAATGAAAAGTTTTCCTTTTAAATATTCACAGTGCAACACAAGAAGCTTGTAGCTGAAGGAAAACATGTATCTAGTTCTCATTTTTCTATGGAGACAATCTGATAAGGGGCAATAAAACAGAATACTTTTTTCAATGGCTAAAACATTGTTTTCTGAAAGAATTCAAGTTGTTTTCTACATCTTGGAGAGGAATAAAAATAAGACAAAAACAGACAGCACAAAAGCTGAAACTAGATATTTAAAAAAGCTGTTATACATAATAGCTGGGTATAATAACTTCTTATCATAGTGTCAGAACTTCCATATTATCTTTAAATGTGAATGGTCTCATATGTATATACAAAAAAGAAAGAGCAGTGAACTATATTAATAAATGCACGGTGCAAACAGCATTACAAGAGACACATTGGGAAGAACTGAGCATGCGAATTTTATAAAGAAAGGATTTCAGAATGGTTGTTTAATAGAATATCTGGGCAAGGAAAATGGGAGTATTTTATATTCATTGCTACAGGAGCTCCAATAAAGATAGAAGGGAACAAAAAATAATAATGGTAGATTTGTAGTAGTAAGGGCTACTGGCAAGGGAGGAGGATTAGGCTGCCTTGTATTTATATTCTGCCTAAAACTGCTTCAGTGGAGCTTAAGAAAATTCTGGGAGAAATAATCAGCTTTCAGCAGGGAATGTTACTTAGAGGTGGGGACTGGAATTCGGTTTGCAACAGTGAGGGTGTATCTATGGGGGGTCTAAAAGAGAAAATATATCAAAAGAAGGTAGTTTCTTGAAGAAATTTATGAAAATATCTGGTATGGAAGATATGATTTCAACAGTAGGAGCTCAGAGAGAATTTACATATTGTTCTCCAAGGTACAAAAACTGGGCTAGGCTAGACAGAAAATATATTTCAGAGGAATATGTGCATTTAATTGAAAGTTTTGATATTTCAGATCACGTGCCAATAATAACTAAAATAAAAATGCAGGCTAATGAAATAAAAAAATGAGACACTGGACCTTCCTCAACTATCTGTTGAAAAGAGAGAAAATTAAGAAATGGATAGTTGAACTTATTCTGGAGTTACTAGGGAAGACAGAAATTTCTTCAGAATATATAGCTAGGGAGTGGGATACAACAAAAGTGGAGTTTAAAATAGGGTAGAAATAAAAGAAAAAGAGATATGGTTCATGGATTAGTACTAAGCTAACTGCCCTTGCGAGCCATTTTAAGCCTAGCCAATTATCCCTTGTGAGACTCAAACCCTGCACCTTGTGTTTGTAAGACAAATGCCTTAACCATTAGGTCACCCTCCCAACTAAGAAGTAACAAGAATTGTTTAGAAGGACTGACAAAGGTTTAAATATTGCAGAATAGCAGGAATCTTAAAGAACAAAAAGAGGAACAACTGCAGAGTTCTAAAGAGAAAATAACAGACTCCCTGGATAATATGTATGAGCTTTTTAGAAAGAGTGCTGTTATGCAATTGTTTTTGGATAATAACTGCAGAACACAAAAGCCTTTAGCACAATAATTCAGGCAACAGAAAGCAGAAAGGGTTGTTGCCAAGCTTAGGGAGGCAAAAACAAATAAATTAACCAGAGATCTTGTATAGGTATTAAAAATATTTAGGACATTTTATGAAAATCTGTATAAAGCAGAGAAATGTGGAAATCAAGAAAAAGTACAAATGGAAATGTTTATGGAAGAATTAAATATGCCAAGATTAAAGGAAGATGAGGCTCAGTTATTAACAGATAGGACAGGAGGAGATGAGATAAAATGGTGATGTATAACCAATCTACAGGAAAATCTTCAGGAACAGATGGTATTCATGTGGAAGTTTGGAATCTAGGAGGAAAGAAAGTGATAAAGATCTGGAAGGTTTTGTTTATCAGTTTTTAAAAGGAAGAGAGGCACCGACATCCTAGAAGATAGCTGTGGTCTCTATAATACTTAAAGATGGTAAAGACACATCAGATCCAGCTTCCCATAGACCCATTTTGATTCTAAACCATAATTATAAATTATTTATGTCTATAACGGCTAACAGAAAGGCAAAGGTGATGCCAAAATTGATACATATAGATCAATATGGTTTTGTGGAGAGGAGGCAAACATTTGACAACATTAACAGAAGAATGATGTTTGTGGATCTTGATGCAGAGAAAGCATTTGACCTGGTAAGCTGGGATTTTATGTGCAGGGCAATTCAAGCATTTCCATTCCCTAACACAATAATAAAGTTAATTAGGAGGATATATGAGGGATTGGAGGTGAAAATTAATGAGTGGGGTGTGTTCCTCTGTGATAAGTTCTGTTTGAACAAATGAATGAGACAGGGATGCCCTAATTTCCCTTTATTTGCAATTTATTTAGAACAATTGGCAAAGAAAATAAGGGACTCAAAAATTCAAGGATATAATTGGTATGGTAATTGAGAAAAGTGGTTTCACTTGCAGATTATATTATTTTATACCTGATAAAAAAAGAAAAGGGCACCTCAGTGTTGTGGAGCATTCTGAGACAGTTTCAATTATTTTTGGGATACAAAATAAATGAAGATAAAACAAGGGCAATAGCTGTAAACTATGTAGCTAGCTCATGAATTGGTTCAGCAATACCCATATTTATGGGGACATGATAAAATTAGGATAAACTTAGGAGTATGGGTTAAAAAGAATTCTGTTATGGCAGCTAAGGATATGTGGGAAGAAATTAAACAAAATATAACACAAAAACTGAGAAACTGGAAACTCTGTTACATGGATAGCAGGATACAATCAGTGAAAATGTTTTTAGTTCCTTTAGTTTTATACACAGGTCAGGAATATTTTTATCAACCAGAGAAGAAGTTATGGATAACAATTAATAAAGAGTGGAAGGATTTTATCTGGGAGGGGAAGAGGGCAAGAGTCAAGTGAGATAAGCTGAGATAAGCTGATCCTTCCAACAGAGCAAGGTTGTTTTCATTTACCTAAGTTGAAGGGGCATTTCAGAGCTACACAGTTAAGGCTCCAATACACAGCACAAGCAAGAAGATATAATTCAAAGTGCAAAGGGACGGTGATGATGAAATGGGGGGGGGGGGTAGCTCAAGAAATAATGAGAGACTGGGATTTTGGATGCAGATCCTTAAGGAGAATAACAATGGCTATGCAATGGCTATGCAGAATATTATATTCATAAAAGAGCAGAAAGTATTCTAAGAACTAAGCCAATACGGGAATGGAGAAAGGAGATTCTGCAGATAAGGATGACTGTAGCTACAGGTACACAGAATAGGCAAGAGGGGGCTGGAATATACTGGAGAAAACTGGCAAAGGAACCAAGGCATTGGGGAGCAAATAATTAGAAAGGGAAAGGTAATAGAATGGAAAGAGGCCAAGATTATATTTGGACTGCAGGCTAGAGATGCTTCCCTGTCATTGACTGATATCACAGTATAAGCAAAGAGGAAGATGTAAGGGGATCCTAAGTGAAAGACCAGCACTGGTAGAGTTATTAATAGAATTTAGAACAGAAGTTGCCATTAGAAAAGGAATAATTAGTAGAGCGTATAAAATATTGCATGATAACTATAGGAATCAATCAGAGGAGGTTAGAAAGGATTGGAAAGAGAGACTGGATAAGCAATTCACAAAGAAACAATGGGAGGATATATTTATGGCTCCCAAATATGCAACAAAGTCTAGAAGATTTAGGATTTTTGCTTGGAAGCATTTGCATAGGTATTTTTTACCAAGCATTATTATACTCCATACATATTGACAACTGCAGAAATACACCTTAAATAACATGCACAGGATGTTGCAATAACACCAGTCTGTGCTGTACAATATTACAGTATGAGAAAAATCACCAAATCTGGACCTCATTATTTCTCCAAATAATATAAGAACAGTGAGAAGAATGCCTGTCTCACTAACTGACCATCATCAAACAACTGTTTCTAGAAATCTATCAGAATTATTTATGAACAAACTACAAGCCCAATTAGAAACTACAATGTTAACTGACAAATTTAAGAAGATCTCCTACAGATCACTAAATGGAATCCTATTAAACATCTGCCATTCCCACATGATAACCGAACCACTTCACTCAGTACTTGTGAGTATAATCAGCACTCAGTACTCAGCATTCAGCACTTGTGACTATAATCAACACTCAGCACTCATGAGTATAATCAGCACTCAGCACTCACGACTATAATCAGCACTTAGCACTCATGACTATAATCTACAGTCAGCACTCGTGAATATAATCAGCACTCAGCACTCATGACTATAATCAACACTCAGCACTTGTGAGTATAATCAGCACTCAGCACTCACGACTATAGTCAGCACTTAGCACTCATGACTATAATCTATAGTCAGCACTCGTGAATATAATCAGCACTCAGCACTCATGACTATAATCAGCACTCAGCACTTGTGAGTATAATCAGCACTCAACACTCATGAGTATAATCAGCACTCAAAACTCGTGAGTATAATCAGCACTCAACACTTGTGAGTATAATCAGCACTCAACACTCATGAGTATAATCAGCACTCAACACTCGTGAGTATAATCAGCACTCAACACTTGTGAGTATAATCAGCACTTAGCACTCGTAAGTATAATCAGCACTCAGCACTCGTGAGTATAACCAGCACTCAGCACTTGTGAGTATAATCAGTAATCAACACTCGTGAGTATAATCAGCACTCAACACTTGTGAGTATAATCAGCACTCAGCAATCGTAAGTATAATCAGCACTCAGCACTCGTGAATATAATCAGCACTCAGCACTTGTGAATATAATCAGCACTCGGCACTCGTGACTATAATCAGTTCCTTATCACCTGCTGAAAAACTTTATATACTTTCCCACTCAAATCTTTTGGGTAACATCATAAGGTAGAAAAATAGTGATTCAAGCAACCTGATCTCTCCATCACACATACATGAAGCAATGAAAATTTGGCTTACAATATTATTTTCTTACTATAGATTTTATTTACATTCATCTATTTCTTTTTGTTGACGAGGAATGTGTGCCTGAGAAGTTCCATTTACAGTAAAGTCCTAGGGAGCATTACCCTATACTTTATCACGTGCAAAGCAGAAGACTTTTAAACTCATTGAGTTCAATTTCCCAACACTGAACTCACTGATTGCTTTTCCTATTGGAGATTACAACCTCAGCAGTGATTCATATGTGTGTGGGTGTGTGTGTGTGCGTGTGTGTGTGTGTGTGTGTGTGTGTGTGTGTGTGTGTGTGTGTGTGTGTGTGTGTGTGTGTGTGTGTATGTATGTATTGGAGGGATTTTCTCATTTCTCCACAGGTGTACAACTATGAAATAATTAGTATAGTAAATAAAATCAGTGTGGAAACAAAGCTCCAAGGGGGGGGGGGGTGAAGGGGATTGTTTTCTGTAAAAACTGCATTTTTTGGCTTTTTTTGTAGTTGTGTCAAACTGAAGTTATGACCAGTTTGTTCTTCCACTTGAAGCTTCTGTAAATTTAGACTTGATGAAATATAGGAGAAATTGTATATATGTTGCTATTATTGATTGAGTGACCCAGCACTGACTATGTATGTATATAAGAATTGTATTAGCTATGTCTAGAACATAATCTTTCTCAAAGCAGTCACTAGATTGGTTATATATACTGCATCCTTTAGCGCCATCTTTACTGTACTTGAAGATAGCACCATAACGCTTTTGATTCTCCTTCCATTTTATGTGAGTACAATGTGGGTCATAGAAAGAATGGACCATTTATTACTTACTGCTCAGTTCTAACCCTTCCATGGTATTATGCAACACCTCACTAACTTGATAGTTTTTTTTGGGGGGAGCATTCCTGATGCCACAAAATGGGGTCTTTACAAGGACCATCTGACTCAGCATGGCTATAGCATGTCTAGCCACTAACATGTCACTTTCCATTAAGTGCCTTACGTCCACTATGTGCTGATACACATCATGCCTTACCGGTCTGCCTTATCCCATCTGACATGAACCAGACTCCATCCTTCTCTGTTGTCACATCCCCTTCAGTCAGTACACAAGTGATTCTGGTTAACGTGTAGCTCTGCAGCACTTCTGTGAACTATATGTTGCAGAAAAAGTTAGCAAGATGAGAACATGAAACAAAAGTACCTCTTGAATGGAGTGATGTACTTCCTTCAACTACTTCCAAATGTCCCTAAGCATTCTGCGTCAAATGGACCACCTTCCAGCAGATTCCTCTGGCTGTTAATTGGCCTCTCATCTAGTAGTATACACCCACCAGTAACATTTACTACAAAAGCTGTTAGTATGTCCTGCAGACCCCTTGCCATCTCATACCAACTGACTGCCAATACTCATGTTTGTGATTTCCTATTCATTTCCAGTAAAATGCCTAGTACTTGCCTCACAGGCACAGACCATCCCATAGCCCTCCTAAGTCCTCACTTACCTTCGAAAATTCTTTAATCCCTGCCTTATGCAGGGATCCCTATAGTTTGTTGACATTTTATTTAGACAAAGTATTTTATGTGCACATTGAGTTTTGCTTTAGTCAACTTTTCTTTGGTTAACTGTAGCATTTAAAACTGTAAAGTAAAACTTCGGTTTTGGGTGGGTGACCATGGAGTTATATATGAATACAGGTGCTGTGAGTCCACAGTTTAGTTTATTTTTAGGTGTTTTAGATGCTTGTGTGGTTTTTGTACAGCCTAGTAAATTTAGTTTAACTGCCACAAACTAAGGAAGCAAACACATTCTATTTCCTGTGCCTTGAGTTAAGTAGCAGATGAGAAATTGTAAAACAGCAAGCAAATTATGCATATGATTTTATACATTATAAAATATTTTTTTTATCACTGGTATGAGTTTTCTTAAAGATGTATAAGTAATATTGCAGTTTGCTTTATTACAGAGTGCTAGATTGAGGGAGCTTTTGGTGTACTTCTAGAGTTGTTTCGCTTTCTTCCACTCTAGTGTGACCATGGACTTATTATTTATAGGTTAGGGGGAGTGGGGAAGGGGCTTGCCCTTCTACAAAAAAGCATGTGTTCTGTTTTATTTTTTTAATCTTTTGGTCCCCTTGGGTGCGCACATGGTTGCACACACACACACACACACACACACACACACACACACACACACACACACACACACACACACACACACACACACACACACACACGAAACCCAAATACAACCTACATCTCTTCCTTTTCCTAGCCTTTATTCTAACCCTAACCAGCAAACACTTGCATGTACATCTCACACACACACACACACACACACACACACACACACGCACGCACACACACACACACACACACACACATACACACACACAAAACCTCATTTCTGAAAGTTTTGTTAAAAATGAAAGTTTCGTCATCACTACCCATTCCCACTACTGCTTAACCTTTCACATGATAATGCATCATTTGACAACTTCTCTACTTCATCTTTCAACAAATTACACCATTTGTCCAAATTTAGCAAAAAAAACTTTGTGACAAATGTGGCAAAAGGGAAATACTGTCATTCCAGCTATCTGGAATTTTGTAAATAATTGTATGTCATTTGTGAATATTAATATGATTTATACCGAAATGTAACAGAAGGAGATACTGCCAGCCCAACTATCTGGAATTTTGTAAATAATATGTCATTTGTGAATATCAACATGATTCATATGCTCGTCTTACAAAAGTATTAGAACTATATTTTATGTGTATATTAAACTACTGGTACAGAAGTATGTGTTGAACAGGGTTTGTACAGTACTGAGATTCAAGAATGTGCCCACAGCGTACCCTGCTGGCTTACAACAGAAATGTATATAAACTATATACCTGTACAAATGTATATATTTTAACAGTAGAAACTAGAACATACAGAGTTAACTTGCAAAACTTCAAGAAAATAGTTGAAATTAAATTGTTTTACGATTGTGCTATAAAAGTTATCTTTTAGTTTCAGTCAACAGGAGACAGGATGTCTACACAAAGGAACTCTGTGTTGTTCTGTAAATGTTTTATTGTTATATGTCCTGTAGCATTTGCAGACATCTGAAGGCTATGTATTTTCTCAGAGAGATGTTAAGTGTTGGACACTGTGTGGTTTAGCTTTGAAACTAAAGTCAGGTGACAAAAAGTGATGTCATCCAAGCTAACCCAGCAGTGATATTTGATATTAATTTAAGAACTCTCTGTGAGAGAGACTGTGCATTTTATATCTTCTCTTTGACTTAGAAACATCCACTCATCACCACCTTCTGCACTTGCCTTGCTGTAACTAAGTTTTTAGGGCATAGTAACTCTTTTAGATTCAGATAAGAATATAGCAAAGTATAGCTTAGATGTTTTCCTTATTTATTTGAGACTATCCTGCAATATTGTTTTAAATATTTCCTGTGATTTTGAACTCTGATATAATGGATTACTTACTAAGTATTGTCTTGTTCTTGTACTATTTATTTATTATTAAATATATTTAAACATGTCCTTGTGGCTGATATCTGTGAGACATATTTAAGCTCTTAGCGTACTTGCATATCTATTTGGTGACACTGTACAGGCAACTCCTAAATTGCCTTGATCTTAGTCAGACTACCATTTGGATTATTAGTAACATTACACAGTAGGATTGGACACCCTTTGTTAAGGGCCGTAGAGTAGCTGATAAAAAGTTGGCTGGTGGCAGTCAGAACTACCTTATAGTCTGGGCAGAAGGGGGCATAGCTAATAAGCCCAGGTGTGTGTGTGTGTTTGTATATCAGCAGAAATACATAAACCCGATGTCCAAAAATAAAAAGAGTAAAATTACGAAACACCAGTACTCGATGGTCAACAAAGGCCTCCAAAGACACAATACTGCACAGCACAATCTTTTTAGCTTACAAAAAATGTATTTCTCTGCTTTCATCTCAACAGACTTCATCAGAAAACTAAAACAATAATACAATAAAATCCTTCTCTTATACATTTCCCAACTCCTAAGCAATAAAACAATTAAACAATTAACATCAATAAAAGAAACAAGACTACTTAAAAGAACATTGCTCCTTATTCATTTTATTCTATTTTTTATTTATTTTTAAGTTCCTATTTTTCAGGTAGCATTTAATATTAATAGATTCATTCAGCCCAGGTGGTTTATCTGCTTCCAGTTTTATTTGTCATAATGTTTCTCTCTGATGAAAGCAGAGAAATACATTTTTTGTACACTAAAAAGATTGTGCTGTGCAGTATTGTGTCTTTGGAGGCCTTTATTGACCATTGAGTACTAGTGTTTTGTGGTTTTACTGTGTTTGTATATCAGTCAAATCTCAATGTATGTGTGTGTCAGCTATTTCGGCAGGGACATGAAGCACTGGTTGGACAGAGAGGGTGCTGGAGGTTTTGGCTTGGCCACTCAGCTTAGATCTCAACCCTATAGCTGTGCCAGTGGGGAGTCTTATTGGGGATCTGGTGAAAGAGAACCAACCCCAGACTGACTGTGATCTCTGTGTGTTCTTAAGGGAAATTGTACTTTACTCTGTGTGTACTTGTCATCCTCCCAGTGTGTATGTTCTCCACTGTTGCCAGTTGTGAGGATTGAGGCTCCTTGATTACTGGGCCAGTGCAGAGGCATCACAACAAATATAAAATATTGCAAGATAACTATAGGAATCAATCAGAGGAGGTTAGAAAGCATTGGGAAGAGAGTCTGGATAAGCAATTCACAAGGAAATAATGAGAAGATATATGTATGGCTCTCAAATATGCAACAAAGTATAGAAGATTTGGGATTTTTGCTTGGAAGTGTTGGATAATAGGATTATAGGATCATAGGAGGTTACTAGGCTATTTGCCCTGAGGCCCTTATAAGCCTAACCAAGAGTTTAGCCCATGTTTAGACAAATCAGCACCCAATGCCTCTGTCCAGCAGGAACATGGGTAGAATCCCAGGGGTATATTTTCTGTTTCCCATCCAGTTATCCAGGTTTCACTTAAAAAGGAGTAAAGAGGTACTTTGCTTGATGTGGAGAGGGAGTCTATTCCATAGATGAAGGAGTCTCTTGGACACAAATCTGTCCCGCCAACAAGTCTTGTTGATGTCACAGACCAGAGTGAGGCCATGTGCGCGGGTTACTTGAGTGGAGCTTGACTTGCGGATATGCAGCAGTCCCATCAAGGTGGGGTCATTGATCACCTTGTATGCCAGACAGAGGTCACCTCTGAGGAATCTGTATGAAACTGAGTAGAGGGATAGGGCTTTTATTCTATCTGTGTAGGGTAGATGTTTGAGGCCCTGGATTCTCCTGGTGAGGTACCTCTGTGGTCTCTCCAGCTGCTGCATGTGCTTTGCTCAGTACATGCCGAAAGGTGCATTGTATTCAATAATGCACCTTCTAAGGGAAGAATACAGGGATGTTATGACCTCCTTGTCCCTGGATGAGATACCCTTACTTATGAGGTGGGCCATGTAGAAGGCTTTCCATACAGGTAGGTTTAGCAGACTCCAAAGAATTTTTTCTCAGGTAGATAGCAAATGTTGGAGGTATTATAAAAAAGGATGTAATTGAGAACATATGTTTTGGGAGTGTAATGAGCTGGCAGACTTTAAAAATTCCCTGCAGAGTACTCTGTCAGAAATATTGGGTAAGCAAATTGGTGTAACTATAGAAATGATTTGTTTGAGCTGGATGCAGGATCTGAATTGCTTAGATATAGTAAGGCCTTGTTCAGTTTAATTCTGGTGGCTGCCAAAAAAGCAATTACTAGAAAAAATAAATCACAGTCTAAACTAACTGTATTTGAAGTAGTAAATATTGCAACAGGGATAAAAGAACTGGAAGTGGGATCTTTAGAAAAGGCTAAGAGCAAATTACATGAAAGAAAAAAGGAAATTGAAGGAACAATGCATGCAAAATAATGTTTTAGAGGATGAGTAAGGTTAAGGGAAGGCAGGAACTGATACCACTATTATTTTTTTGTTGGATTGATGATAGTTGTATATGTAAATATATATATATATATATATATATATATATATATATATGAAGTATAACGTTTGTAGCTGTGAACTTGGTTTATGTTCTTTTATATAAATATATGTTTGCTCATGTCTTAACTAATAATTCAGTAAAGGTGTTGAAAAGTACCACTATACAGACAAATTAAAAAAAATTGTGACAATACCAACCTGCACCCAAATGTTACTTACCCATATATACATACATTTATCAAACTAAAAGTACCACGGGCAGTTTAACCATGAATAATGCAGGGGAGGACTTCAATTTGGTTTATTCATCAGTACTTTCTTCCAACAAGTAATGCAGGATTTCTTCAGACTAATAAAACTTCACTCACATAAAACATTTAAAGCTATGTACAACAGTCATATGACCTGAAACTATGTGACATAAAATGTTCAGTCTTTACATTTCTTAAATCAATTAACATATTTTAAACAGATAGTTACAAAAAAAGAAAAAAAAGTAACAATATTTTAATCTGTAGACTGTTGCAGCAATGGGTGGCAGTCCCCCATACAAAAGTCATGTTAATCTATAATTTTTTATTCTGGTTTCAAGGTAAGAAATACATTTAGACCCAAGGAAATATTGGCTGCTATTTTTTTGACAAAGTTGTACTTTTCTATACATGTCCGGTTCCACGTTTCCACCTTTAAAGAACATAATCACCTGATTTAAAAACATAAAAAAATGTAGTTTGCACAGGTTGCAATGATAGGAGGTACTGCCACCCATGCCAGGAGAAACAGGGCAGTGGATGTGCAACATATGCAAGCACAGATAGCTGGAATTTTGTAAATAATTATGTGTCATTTGTATATCAAACTAATTTGTAAGATGCTTGTACTGAAAATGCATTTCTGAGGTTTTCTTGTGTTAAAATATATCAACAGTGTGCCCTGCTGGAAGAAAACGAGCTGTACATGTATTATTGTAACTGTTTAAATACATACAATGTAATAGCATATACTGGAAGTGAAAAGGATAATCTTAATCCACCTGATTTTGCAAAATATTCTTGAAATTAAATTACTTTATGGGGTAATCCATAAATATGTTATCCCACAATTTAGAATGAGTGGATTAGGTGATTTTACTACAAAGCTCCATAAAAAACCTGCAAGAAGAATAATATATTGCACAAAACAAGCATGCATCCTAGACACATTCCTAGGAATGTGTTGAAAGGGCAGTACCTTAGAACTATGAGACTGTATAATAGAGATGATCTAGCTGTGAAGGCTTTGCATGAGACATCTAAGGAATTCATCAATAGAGGCTTCCTTTTCACCCAGGTTGCTGAAGTTGTTAATAAGGTCCATGTACTCAGATACACTATTTCTAAACCATATTTTGCTGAAGTATTTGTTGACAATATACATTCTATTTCTATATAACAGGTGGAAAGGAATATGCGTATGGTGCTCACATATTCAAATGATATTGCTACTGTTTGTGAAATTGTTAAAAGGAATTGGCATAATCTTATGTCAGATCAACATTTAAGGGAAGTTCTGGGTCTGGCACCACAATTTTCTTTTCACAATAATCAGTCACTTAAGCATGTATTGTGTTACAGGACTTTCCATAAACCTTCTTTGCCTTGTTCCGATTGGCTAGATACCCTGCAGGTATATATTTGTCACTAGTAGTATCAGACCTTTTGCCTGTAATTCTCATATAGACATTGTTTTCTATGCTGACTGTAACAGTGCCAACGTTTTTTACTTGCCTTTATGTCAAGCATGTGACTCTTACTATGTTGGCAAAATGAATAGGATGCTGAAAGACAGGATTTTGGAGAATGTAGGGAATATCAGGAATAAGAGTATGGCTAATGCTTTAGTGAAACATTTTGTGGAATGTGATGTTGCTCATTGTTTTAAATTTGTTATCTTTAAAATGTTAACTGAGGATCCACGGGCTGGTGATATAGCGAATAAGATTGAGTGCAGAGAGCTACATTAGATTATTAAACTCACAGCTTATGTTAAACCTGTAAAATCAAGTAGTATATAGAGCTCAGGAACAACCCTGTGCAGATGGTAGTTATCAGCATTCAAGGCGTCTATTCAGACCAAATATAAACGATATTTCCAGTTCAAAAATGTAGTCAAATACCACAAACTCTTGAATAAAACCAAATCTTTTATTTTAAAACAAATTTGTTTTAAAATAAAAGATTTGGTTTTATTCAAGAGTTTGTGGCATTTGACTACATTTTCAAACTGGAAATATCGTTTATATTTGGTCTGAATAGACACCTTGAATGCTGATAACTACCATCTGCACAGGGTTGTTCCTGAGCTCTATATACTACTTGACTTTACGTCTTCATTTTTTGCTCAGGAACATTTGCTTCTTTGTGGTGCCATTTGTTATTTCCTTTATGTTAAACCTGGTTTAAATGACAGTGTTTCTTTAAGGCCGGTGCTCCATAAGTGTGGCCTGCTTTATTGAGCTGATTGGTTCAGCAGCTTTGTTTTATTTTATGAATGAGCAGCAGATGTCACTACCGATGTCTTATTTAAATTGTGTGTCTGCTATATATGTTTTTATTGGTTGTTTATAGATTTCTGTGTGCTGACAGCAGATGTCACTATTGATATATTTAAATTATGTGTCAGCTATATGTGTTTAATTGGTTGTTTTTTAGATTTCTGTGTGTTGACTGGTGCAGCTCTCTTGATAAGGACTGTAGTCTGTTGTCTTGTATTAAGGTCTGAGGAAGCGGTCTTCCGTGAAAGTGCTTCCCTTTTTGTTATTAAAATTCTTGTTTTATTTCTACTTTAGTTTGTTTTTATTGCACTACTTTTTGCTGCTCATTGCTGTGGTAGTCAAAGTCTTCTTTTTAGATTAAGCCATAAATATGTTATCCCACAGTTTTGAATGGAGCCAGAGAGACAATGTCTGCGCTATAATAGTTTGTAGTGCTTGTAGGAAGAATGAAATGGTTTTATGGTTTTATGACTTCCAGGAGATCTGAGCAAAGCTCTGTCTGTGAGTATGATAACACATAGGTGCTAAAATCCTGTCAGCTTCTAGTGTCAGTAATAGCATGGGAAACCAACTCAGATGACCAGATGTATGTGATATCATTCTATAAGCCAAAAAACTATTTATATATTAGTAGGTTTTTGCCCTCAGCATTCTGTATTCTGTCTTGGATCTGACAACAAGGGCCACCTACCCAAAACATCTTGCCTTGCTTTATTCAGTAAGTAGGAAAAGTGATTCTCTAGATCAATTTGGAATAGATAGTGAGACTAGCTAAACACTGTTTTTCTATAACTGTATGAAGCATTCCATCAGTCTTATTTTTAATATTCCCTGTGACTGAAACTCTGGTGTTTATTGTAAATATATATTTATATTTAGTTAATTTACATTTGTTTACTGGGAAATTCCGACTGGGCCAGAAGCCCATTTTCAGCGGAGGCCTGGGGAGAAAAGCTCCACAGAAATACAAGCAATATACAATAATAGATAGTATAATAGTATACATACAGTAAGATGCAGAATATATATCTTCTAGTTAGTCTACACAAAGTAGTATTCAATATAGTTTTCTAGTACATACAAGCTCAAAAAGAAAAACACAAGCATTTCAGTGACGATCACTGTGAGAAAAAATAAAGTTAGCAGTGTGTACATATTAAATAATAGTTATGACCAAATAAGATTTCTTATTATTTTTTTTTTTTGGGAGTAGTAATAAACACTGAGGAGAGGAAGAAAAAGAGATAAGGAGTGGACATTGTGTCGAGAGAGTTATAGATATCTTGTCAGGTTTCGCACAGGAGCAATGACAGTTCTTGGATAGATGTTCAAATAGTAGTTGTTTAAAACTGGTAGATTCAGGTGTGCTTTGTAGTGTGTGGGGTATTTAGTAGCTTCTTGTTCTTTTATTATTTATTATTAAATATATTTAAACTTTTCATTGTGGCCGGACCTTTTTTTAGAAGACTATTTTAAGTTTTGAGCGTATATGTACATATTTATTTGGTGCTAACTCTGGCCATTACTGAAAGCCTTGCTGTTTGGTCAACATCATTTGTATCAATATTAACTTTAGTCAGTATAATTGGATACTTTGTTAAGAGCCTTATAGTAACTGTCTGGTGGCAGTGATAACTACCTTGTATTCTGGGCAAAAAGGGGCACAGTGGGTAATTGGTGCCAGCCTTTCCCAGGTGTGTTTGTGTGTGTGTGTGTGTGTGTGTGTGTGTGTGTGTGTGTGTGTGTGTGTGTGTGTGTGTGTGTGTGTGTGTGTATATGTGTGAAAATTAAATCTCAAAGAGTGTGTGTCAGCTGCTTGAGGTAGGGACACAAAACGCTAGTTTCACAGAGAGGGTTCTGGAGGACTTGGCTTGGACACTCAGCTGAGGACCTAACCCTACAGCTGTATCAGTGGATAGCCTTACTGGGGACCAGGGGAGAGACAGATATAGAGAAATCCAGGCCCCGGGCTGAGTGTGTTCCTGTGTGCTCTTTAGGGAAATTGTGCTTGATGCAGAGAGGTCTGCATCTGGAAATACTGAGTGTATCCTCTTATATTCCAAGTGAATGTCCCTCTCCAGTGTCAATGCTGAGGATGCAGGCTCCTTGTTTACTGGCCCAGCGTGAGGATGTCACATATTGGTGGCAGTGGTGGCACCACACAGGTTACTGAATGTTTATAGAATGTGTGACAAGATTCCTTCTTTTTATGGAATACATATGATGCAATGTGTGTCCTGTCTGCATAAAATACCTGGCATGTAATACAGCTGGCCAGGTTACCCACACAGTAGCTGCTACACTCAGAATGTTTTTTTCACTCCACAAAGCTTCTTTGAAGCATTTTTTCAATATATATGGAAAGGGGTTCAGTGACCAATCCACAACCTGACACAATTGATCTCATGGGTGGATCAGTGAAACATTGGTGTATTTTGGGAAGACCATACAAAATTGGGATAGTTGAATATTCAGCAGAAAAGTATTCAAACAGATCCTTCACAATAACTCCTTTCATAAGCAAATCATGTAGATCAGATTGCACCTTAATACTAAGTAGAGTAACATCAGACCTATTACATTCCAAATATGCACTGGAATCACTTAATAAAAAGTTCATACCTTCAAGATACCTCGTGGCACCCATAAGAACTAAGGCACAACCCTTATCAGCTGGATGTACCTGTATGTCATCAAGAGGGACTAGTTCATAAAGTGCTTTATACTCAGTCTTATTAAGATTGTGCAATAGTTTACGGTGTTTATGCCCTAACGCATCTCACATATCATTTTCCCATACATTTAAAAAGCTACAACAAGGGGTGGATTAGTTGGGACAAATTGACTAGGCTTTCTAAATGATGACTGTTGTGATATATTATTGCCATAAAGTACTCTAAGTGAGATATTCTGGACAAAAAGCCTCAAACCAGTAAGCACACCACACAACGCAGAATTCCTTGCAGGTATAAATTAAAGACCCTTATTAAGAACATTAAACAGTCAAAGTCAAAGATGAAATATTAACAACAGGGCTTGTGGTATCTTACTCTGTAATGATGGTCCTAAGTCCCAATGATTCAGTAGCTGCAGTCTTTTCTGACCCTGTCAATTCCTGCTGGATGAACCCCCCCCCCTCCATCTTGTCTGTTCTCTCTCATGAGCTCTGGTAGCTGTAAAAAGGATCAGATGACAAAATATTAAGTGTACTAGAGTTGGATCCATTATTATGCAGTAACTGAGTAAATGGGGGGTGGGGCATCAGTGGAGTGCCCAGCAGTCAACGTAGATAAAGTGGCCACCATAGAATTATTAGAAGAAGTGATTAATCCTTTATTAGATGGAACATCATTACCTTTTCCTTCGTTGGAGAAAACAGCTGCAGCAATGTTCAAAGTGGCATTATTAACAGCATCATACTTGAGCTGCAGCAGAGAATCAGTTCTAGGCCAGGAAAAAATGCTGCCATCATGAAAATCAGCCAAGTCCCTCAACAAATTCTTACTTTTCACATCCTGCAAGTATGTTTCATATGCGGCCACATCTAGAAACAGATCATCGATTTTCTGTTTACAAGGTGTAGAGATTAAAAACACACTCATTTTATCCTTATAATTAATAACCTCTCTCAAAAGAGATGATTCCATAGGCTGAAAGAACTCAATAAGCAATTTTATTTAATTCAAGCTAAGTTCCAAATTAAGCGTTTGCCATTTCTTCAGTAAAAGAGGATATTTATTGCCATATGTAGGCAACCTGAGTACTCTCAAACCTCTAGGAACCACCTTATAATGAAGGCATGCTTTCAAGTGAAGCCTCTGCCATTGTATTCTGTTATATTTATAGAGACTATTTTCAAGTTATTTAAAAGCTGTCATAAAAATATTAAAATCAATGGTGGAGGATAGAGTCACTAGTACGGAAACATCACTGATAGTAGTCAAAAGAGGATTACCTTCCACCTGCAAACTTTCGGCCAAAACAACTAGAAAAAAAAAACAGATGCAGCAGCTCCCCATTAACTTGTTTAACTTTATAGAAAATACTGGATCTTCAGAGAACAGCCTTGAGAGATGCACCATTTGCCCTTTAACTATATTTCTTTTCTGATAATAGGGATGATAGCTATCATAATGAAGCAGGAAATTCAAGTAAGTCTCTTTACGATAAATATTAAAAATACATTTCCACTGTTGCCTATCCTTGGAAATAGTAAGATCAAGGTAATAAATGCTCTGTATATCAAAAGAATGGGGAAACTTCAAAAAATCATTTGAATGGTTCAAATAATCAAAAGATTCCAACAAGCTTACCCAGACTCTGCCACAACTTGCTGTAAGGGAAAGGTTTGTTTGCTTTTGCTTTCTTGTATTTTGTATTACTCTGTTGCCTTCTTCTATTTTGTATACTGTGATTTGTTTTCTTTACACTGTGTTTTACTTGTATTCGGCTTTTAATTGCAAATTAAAATTTGGAAAGAGACCACAGCTGTGGCTCTTGTGAGTCACAAAGAATTTTTTTCCCACCGTGCCACGTTTGCCACCCTGTTGCTGTTGTGTTCTTAAACACAACTGAGTTTCTAGTTGCTTGCTCCTTATGTTAATTTGACCACATATCTCCTTCCCTCTCCCCTTTCACTGGTTATTGTAAGTAAGCACAAAATTATAATTTTATAAAACCACTCCCCTTCAACTATTTAAATTTATCTGCCATCCCACCGTATTCCATAGAACCAGCATACAAAAGTGCCCACCTCCTTTCAATCTATCTTGCTCTTTTAAAATTAGTGGCTCTCCACTTAAGACAGCTAAGCTTAAGTTACCCCCCCCCCCTTTCATATCTAACTGCTTAGTGCACACTGCAGTGATTAGGATATTAACACATTTGTTCATCTTACCTTTAAACATCTATTGCAAGACCACCTGTTATTGGGGAGCCTGCTTAATGCCTCTCAGTAGTCATCTTGGGATTAGTGCTTCTGTTTTCTCCTGGTGAGAGGAGCACAGGGACATTATTTCCTGGAGTTTGCTGATCATCAGAAAGCCTAACTGCTTCATAAGTGACAGCTTGGAATTTGTGCTTATATTCTACTCCTGGTGAGAGAAGGAACAGAGTGCATTGATTCCTGACTGTTTCTGGTTTGGCAGTGAGTGTTTGGACTTGACGTTCCTGATTGGTCTGCTTACAATTCAAGGCTTCTTCCAGGGAAAGGCTACAACAAGCCTACAGACCCTTACATCATCTGGGACAAGACTGTGAATCACCAAACAAGCTATGGCCTGCTTCTCATCTTGGGATTGGTGCTAATGTTTTGCTTTTGGTGAGAGAAGAAGCAAAGGAACATTGTATGCCAGCAGAGTGAAGCTGTGGTGAGACCAGCAGTAGTAGTAGCCATTCATATGACTCCCCTCTTTTCATCATTCTTGACAAGCTAATTCTTTGTTTTCATTAAGTACTGCTTGATTTGTTTCTAATTTCAGAATATCTACCTAAATTCTTCATCCTTATATTTTCAGGTCTACGTATAAGTTTCCCCTCAAGCATTTGGCAGTGCCCTGTACAGACACAAACACCTTGAGTGACAATTTTCCTGGAAAAGCATGATTGAAATTTCACTAATACCTAGTTACACACAGGACAACTAGTTTGCAGTGACAAGCACTGTTCCCAGAGTTGAAAAACAGATACTAGTGGCATTGCTTTATATTCTCACTTCATCTGTCTAATCAATAAAAAAGGGTCTGTTGCCATGGATATGAACTTTCCCACTATCTCCATTACCAGTTTGGTGGGTATGGGCATCTTGAGGCAATGTAGAAATTGCCTCATGTTTACAGACAACCAGTTAATTCTCAAACACACTGATATGGTGTGTGAAGATGTATTTACACAATGTCACTGGAGGCAAAGCTCTCACATAAAAGTACTCCCAATGTCTATAAGGTTGTCAGTAGTACACACACTGCATCTATCACACACAATTCAAAGCAGACATATAGACCCACAAATGCAACGTTGCTTAAATGTAGCCTTCCTATGTAAACTAAATGTCTTGCCATTCGTGTGTGCACTTCTGTCAACGATATCCATGCACATGACCAGACATTGTAAAAATTCTGCCACAAAGAGTTACAAAGAAACTGTAGCTGTGATACAAATCTGGTTTCTCTTTGGCTTAGCTATTAGTGTAGTCATTTCTGATGTCAGGAAGATCAGACAACTGAAAAACGAAAAAACAACAAATAAAGCACTAATAAAATAAGTAACAAAGGGCCACAGCTCCAAAGGCAAACCAAAACTTTAATCTGTGAGTGCTTTCATTCACTCAAATCAAATGAACTTCTTCAGGTCTGAAAAAGTTCATTTGATTTGAGTGAATGAAAGCGCTCACAGATTAAAGATCAGACAACTGCAGGTATCATCCTCACTCCGATAGCTGGATTCATGTTTCCGTACCAACATTGCAGTACAGTGCAGGGGGGAGCAGGTAGTGAACTCCTAATGTGCTGTCCATTTGATGAAATATTAAATCGAGATCCCATGTCTCCTACTTGGTGGCTGCTCAGATTGTTATTAAACATCCAATAGTACTTATTAAAAGACAATTAGGGGAAGCTTCCCAGGGTCCTGATTAAATTTCCCATAGTCACTCTAATGATACCTATGGTCTCCCCCTGAAAACAGGCCATCAGTCTACTGGAACTACCTTGGTCAACAAAAAGTAAATAAATAAATAAATAAAAATAAAATAACCATTTCTATCAGAACAAGGAGTGGTGCTGGGCTGTAACCTGACTTCACAAGATGAAAATATAAAAAACTACCAGCTCACCAGAACATTTACTTAAAGCAAATGGTGTTTACTATTTTATATCATTCCTTATGAACACCATTCCTTAACAAGTTTCACTTTTGCATAATAAATGTCAAATGCATTTAACAGGCTCCATACCTATCCAGTTACATAGATGGCAAAATGATATATCTACAGGACTTGTCAAAGTAACCTGAAAAGCAACAAGGTGTGGCATTCATTCACATTCTTTTCTTATTCTTTTCATTTTAACTGATTTATAGATCTTGATGCTTTATAATCATGCTCTAATGTTTACAGCTTGCTATAAAGTGCTGAAGCTACTGGAGCTGTACAATAAAAGAACGTACAACTTTTCTTATCATGATATGCATGCTGTCTGGATGTTCACATCAATACAACAATCACTACACACACTGAGGCAAGTTCCACTTAAGATGATGCAATTAATACACAATGTTGAAGAGCTGACATGATAGTGTCATAGCTACATAAACCAAATTATCTGAAACAACTACTTAAGTTATAAACCTTACTGAAAGTAACAGTATGACTGCATGTAGAAAAACAATGTATAGTTGAAATATATAGTTTGACAACAAAAACTACAGATGTCACTATCAAAACCTAAAATCAAAATTTTCTTGTTTATTTTTTTTAAGAAAATTAGGCACTACAGTGTAAAAAAACAAGAAAGCTTGGACAAAAGCATGTTTAAGATAACAGACTGTAATCTAGGGGGCCTGAGGTGATGGATGAATTGTAAATGTATACACATCATGATATAAGTAAAACTGATATTCTTTTTCTTACTTTTGCATAGGGGAATGACTTGATTGTGGCCCTTGACTTGATATAACAACAACTTTTAAGTGGAAGCAAATAATTAAGAGAATATTGAGTGCAAGGAAAAGTTTTCCTTTAGCAAATAAATGCTTACAGTGCAACATGAGGAGCTTGTAGCTAAGGGCGGGTCTACTTCACGATGTCGAAAGCCGACAATATCGAAGCTGATATTGTCGGCACCACAACATCGAAAGCGCAGAACATCGTGCAGGTAAATGGAAATCTCTGTAGGGGGAGATTTCTGTTTACCTCAATGTAGTGTGGTCTCAGAGTTGGAATATTTAAGTAGGGGGGGTGTGGGGGGGGGGCGCAGCTAGTCTAACCTACGCTAGTTAGTTTTTATTTTGTTTTTTTTTTTTTTAAAGTTATTCGATGTTTTACTACATCGATCACTAGAGATCAACCTTTAGTGATTCAATGTAGTAAGATTTCGATAACGTGATATAGACGCCTAAGGGCAACTGTGTATCTGGATCTCATGTTTCTATGGAGAAAAGCTAATAAGAGGGCAATAAAACAGAATACATTTTTCTTTCAATGGCTAAAAGATGATGTTTTCTGAAAGCATTCAAGTTGTTTTCTACATCTGGGAAAGGACTTACTGTAAGTAGAAGCACAGGCTGTACCCTGCATCTTAGCATGAATAACCTTAATTATAGGTCAATAACAGCCTGTATGTGTAGCTGTCAGTCTTGGAAAATTGTTCCTTTTAGGGTGGTTAAACTTCATTATTTGAAGATGTATATATTTTTGTTTGCTTGTATTCAGTTAAGTTACGGGGTGTGTTTGTTTTTTGTCTGAGTGTTTTCATTAAAACAAAAAGTCTTGTAATAAGTGACATAGGATCAAATGGATATGACAAGAATCAACTGTATAAAAAAATCAAAATCATACAAAGTATTATATTCATCAAATAGCAGGGAGTATTCTAAGAACCAAACCAGCAAAAGAATGGAGAAAAAAGATTTTGCCGATAGGGTTGACTGTGGTCAGGGATACAGATAATAGGCAAAAAGGAGCTGGAATTTATTGGAGAAAACTGGCAAAAGAACCAAGGTATTGGGAGCAAATAACTAGAAAGGGAAAGGTAATAGAATGGGAAGAGGCCATGAATTTATTTGGACTGCAGGTTAGAGATTGCCTTCCCTATCAAGGATTGATATCAGAGTATAGGCAAATAGAAAGATATAGGGGGCTCCGAAATGACAGACCAGCACTGGTAGAGTTTTTAAGAGAATCTAGAACAGAAGCTGGTGTTAAAAAAGGAATAATTAGTAAAGCATATAAAATATTACATGATAATTACATGAATCAGTCAGAGAAGCTTAGAAAGGACTGGGAAGAGAGACTGGATAAGCAATTCACAAAGAGACAGTGGGGGATATATGTATATCTCCCAAATATACAACAAAGTCTAGAAAATTTAGGATCTTTGCCTGAAAGTGTTTACATTGGTATTTTTATACCCTAAGTAGACTCCAAAGAATTTATCCTCATGTGGATAGCAAATGTTGAAGGTGTGATGGGCAAGAAAGAGGTAGCTGGGAACATATTTTTTGGGAGTGTAAGGAGCTTGTGGACTTTTGGGGATTCCTTGCAGACTGCTGTGTCGGAGATGGTGGGTGAGCAGGTTGGACTGATTGGGGAGATTTTTTTTTCTAGTTATGCTACTGAATTAGAATTGCCTAGACATAGTAAGGCCTTGCTGAGTTAAATTATGGTGGCTGCCAAAAAACAATTACTAGAAAATGGAAATCAAAGTCTAGTCCAACTTTACTAAAAGTAGTGAATATAGTAACAGAGATAAAACAACTGGCATTGCAATCTTTAAAAAAGAGAAGGAGCAAATACATAGAAAAAACACTGGAATTGTGGGAATGATATATGCAGAGCAGGAATGAGGTTTCAGAGGCAGGACTTGAATGAGCCATATAATGTTTAACTGACAATGAATGGATGGTTTATAAGTGATGTATAATGTATACAACTACAGTTGTTTCAATAGTGTCTGTGATGTAAATGGTTTTCAACTAAAGAGATATCATTTTCTATGTTTTTCATTTATATAAATGTAAGATAGCCTTTGTCATATGTGTAAATTTAATAAAGATATTTGGGAAAAAAAAGAAACGACTGTATAAAAAAATCAATCTGCCAAACATTAGTGTATACATATAACACAAAAAACAAAACTAGAGATTTTAAAAAAGTTGTTATATATAACAGGTGGGAATAATAACTTCTAATCTTAATGGTACCACTTACAATATTATCTGTGAATATTACTGGTCTCAGAAATATATACAAAGAAAAAAAAAGAGTAGTGAACTATATTTAGATATGCAGAGTGCAGTAGCTATATTTGGGAACAAATGAGCTTGGGAATTTGATACAGAAAGGATTTCAGAATGGATACACAGCAAAGGAAAAGGGGAGTATTTACATTTATTGCTAGATGAGCTCTGTTAGTGAAAAAAAGAGGGGGAAAGATAATAATGGATTTTTTTATAGTAGTAAGGGGCTACTGGCAAGGGAGGAGGATTACATTGGCATCTATTTATATTCTACTTAAAATTGCTATAATGGAGTTTAAGAAACTTTTGGGAGAAATAATCAGCTTTCAGCAAGGAATATTACTTATAGGTGGGGAATGGAATTTGATTTGGAACAGTGAGGTTGTATCTGGGGGCCTAGGATGGAAAATATAACAAAGACGGCAGATTTTTGAAGAAATGTATGAAAATATTTGGTATGAAAAAAATTCAGTAGTATGAGCTTGGAGATACTTTACAAATTATTCCCCAAGGTACAAAACCTGGCCTAGGCTAGACAGAAATTATATTTCACAAGAACATGTGTATTTATTTGAAAACATCAATATGCATCGAATAACTATTTCAGATCATGCATCAATAATAACTAAAATAAAAATAGAGTGTAATAAAATAAAAATGAGATACTGGAATGGGTAGTGGAAATTACTCAAGGGATACTAGGGAAGTTAGACATATTATCAGAAGTGATAGCTAGAAAGTAGGATAAAATGAAAGTGAAGTTTAACAATAGGGTAGAAATAGAAAAAAAGAGCTATGCTTAAGACATAACAAACATTATTTAGAGGGACTAACAAAGGTTAAAATATTGCAAAATAAGGGGAATCTCACAGAACAAGAAGAGGCACAACTGCAGAGTGCTAAAGAGAAAATAAGGGACTACCTCAATAATATGCATGAGTTTGGAAAGATGGCTGTTAGCAACTGTTTTTGGATAATAACTCCAGAACACAAAAGTTTTATGCACAACAGTTTAGGCAAAAAAAGTAGAAAGGCTTGTTGCCAACTTAGGGAGCCATAAAAAAGAAAATAACCACAGATCCTGTAGAAGTATTAAAAATATTTCAGAAGTTTTATGAAAATCTCTATAAAGCAGAGGAATGTGGAAATCAAGAAAAAGTACAGATGGAAATATTTATGGAAGAAGTAAATAGGCCAAGGTTCACGGCAGATGAAGCTCAATTATTAACAGGTAGGATAGGAGGAGCTGCAATAAAAATGGTGATATATAACCAATCTACAGGAAAGTCTCAAGGAATAGATGGCATTCCTGTGGAAATTTGGAAGCTAGGAGGGAAGAAACTGATAAAGATCTAAAATGTTTTGTTTAACAGTATTTTAAAAGGATGAGAAGCACCAGCATCTTGGAAGAAAGCAGCGGAGGCTGTAATACTAAAGAGTGTAGGCCCATTTCACTTTTAAATCATAATTATAAAGTGTTTATTCTATAATGGCTAAAAGAATAGCAAAGGTGTCACCAAAAATGATAGAAAAGGATCGATGTAGTTTTGTGGAGGGGAGGCAAACATTAATAGAATGATGATTATCTAGAGGGAAGCAGAATGTAAGAAAATACCACTGTTCTTGGTGTGTCTTGATGCAGAGAAAGCATTTGACAGAGTAATCTGGGATTTTATGAGTAGGACAATGGAAGCATTTGCATTCACTGACAAAATAATGTTAATTAGGAGGATATATGAAGGATCAGAGCCGAAAATTAATATGGGGTGTTCCTCTATGATAAGTTCTGCTTAAGCAGAGGAATGAGGCAGGAGTGTCCTCTTTCCTCTTTGTTAATTGCATTATATTTAGAATCACTGGCAAAGACAATAAGGGACCCAGAAATTCAAGGATATAATTGGTATGATAATCAAGAAAAAATTGACTTTATTTGCTGATTATATTATTGTGTACCCTATAAAACCAGAAAAGGACATTTCAGTATTGTGGAACATTCTGGGAGCGTTACAAGTATTTTGAGATATAAAATTAATAAAGATAAAATAAAGGCAATAGCTGTAATCTATGTATCAACACAGGAAGTGGTTCAGTAATACCTATCTATATTTATGTGGACATATTAAAATGAAGTACTTACGAGTATGCATTAAGAATGATTCTGTTATGGCAGCTAAGGATATGTGGGAAGAGACTAAACAGAAAATGAAACAAAAGCTGAGAAACTGGAAGCTCTGTGTTATAGATAGCAAGATACAAGCAGTGAAAATGTTTTTAGCGCCTTTAATTTTATAGACAGGTCAAGCATATTTTTGTCAACTAGAGGAGTAGCTGTGGATATCAATTAAGAAAGAGTTGAAGATTTTATCTGGGAGAGGAAGAGGGGAAGAATCAAGGAGGATATGTTGATCCTTCCAATACAACAAGGTGGTTTGGGATTACCTGATTTGAAGAGATATTTCAGAGATACACAGTTAAGGCTCCTGTACATTTCCCAAATAGAAAGCTAAAATTCAAAGTGGAAAAGGGTGATGATGAAAAATGGGGGGGGGGGCTCAAGAAATAAGGAGAGATTGGAATTTTGGATGCAGATCCTTAAGGAGAAGAACAATAGCCACAAAGAATATTATATTCATAAAGTATCAGAAAGTATTCTAAGAACTAAGATAAAACAGGAATGGAGAGAGGAGATTCTGATGATAGGGATGACTACAGTTAGGGGTACAGAGAAAAGGCAAGAGGGGGCTTGAATTTACTGGAGAAAACTGGCAAAGGAAGCAAGGTATTGGGAGCAAATAATTAGTGAGAGCGAAAGGTAATAGTATGGGAAGAGGCCAAGAAGACATATGGACTACAGGCTAAAGACTGCCTTCCCTATCACGGATTGATATCAAAGTATAGGCAAAGAGAAAAGAAAAGGGTATCTTAAGTGAAAGACCAGCAATGGTAGAGTTTTTAGCTGAATCTAAAACAGAAGCTGCATTTTGAAAGGGATGATTAGTAGGCCATATAAAATATTGAGTGATAACTATAGTAATCAATTAGTAGAGGTTAGAAAGGCTTGGGAAGAGAGAAACTGGGAAAAGAAACAATGGGAGGATATATGTATGGATCCTGAATATGCAACAAAGCCTAGAAGATTTAGGAACTCTGCATGGAAGTGTTTGCATGGGTATTTTTATACCCCAAGCAGACTCCAAATAATTTTTCCTCAGGCAGATTGCAAATGTTGGAGGCATGTTGGGGAAGAAAGAGGTAACTGGGAACAATATTTTATAGAAGTGAAACAGGCTGGCAAACTTTAAAAACTCCCTGCAGACCATGCCCGAAACACTGGGTGAACAAATTGGTTTAATTAAGGGCATAAATATTTTAAGTTTGATACAGGATCAGAATTGCCTAGACAAGTAAGGACTTGCTGAGTTTAATTCTGGTCATGCAAAACAGCAATTTCTAGAAAACTGAAATCAGAGTCTAAACCAGCTGTTTGAAGTAGCAGTAGCACATATTGTAACAGGAATAAAAAATGGATGTGGGATCTTTAGAAAAAGGTAGGAGCACATTGTGGAAATTGTGGGAATAGTCTATGCAGAATAATCTTTTGGAGGAAGAGTGACATTTACGAGAAGGCGGGTAAAAAGGCAGTTACTAGACCAACTGCATTAGAAGTAGTGAATATAGTAACAGAGATTAAAAAATACTGGAAATAGGATATTTAGAAAAAAGTAAGAGCAAGTTACACAGAAAAAAGTGTGAGTTATGGGAACAATACATGCAGAATAATATTCTGGAGGAGGTTTAAGGGATGGCAGGAATTGAATGAGCTATGTAATATTTGATTGACAATGACAGTATAGAAGATATTACGTGACGTATAATATCTGGAACTAAATATATGTCAATATGGTAAAATATGTTAAAAAATACAAACAGATCATAAAGTTAAAGTATCTGTGTAACACCACAGACAGAGTAGCTTGTATAACTATATATACTAACTCCAGCATCGCGCTAGAGTGGGGAAAAGGCCATATACAATTTATTTGCCCAGTAGTACTTACAGTCAGTGAAATGTGATTCAGTGAAATGAGTTTTTAGTGATTTGAGCTTTCAGCGATTTTTGGAGGGTGAATTGAAATTCGGTGAAATGAGTTTTCAGTGAATGAAAGTAGACCTATATATATATATATATATATATATATATATATATATACGGGTATACTGTATAACTTCGAAAATACATGTCTTCGAAATTACACAGTAGACCCTGGGTTACGTGAAAGTGCACTTAATCAAAAGTGCACTTTCGCGAAACCCGCTTCAGTGAACGGGCTACGTACTGCAGTTTATTGTAGTAGTCACGGACCTTAGGTTTAGGGCACGGGTCATGATAAGGGGATGGCTAGTAGGGCTATCCCCTTACCATGACCCATGCCCTAACACTAAGGTCGATGACTACCGAACCACAGTGGAGGACATAGAACGTTTTCCTACTGTCCTCCACTATGGTGTGATACATTCGCAGAAGCAGTGTTTACGAAAGTGCACTTTCAAATAAGTGCACTT